>NC_079451.1:34072652-34102652 GCF_903798145.1 Danio aesculapii
TTGTTGCAATGGAGTAAACTGGGACTGAAATGACCAACATAATACAGATGGATTGCACTATGATTAACTCACACATTTTGTTTTCGTTTCATTTTGTTATGTTATGTTTTGGTTTATTACATTTTTTGTTTTGTATTTGTTGCAGTGGATTTTAAATGGTAGTAAACGACCCACATTGACCAATTGATGGGTTAAAAATCATACTGGTAAAGTAAAAACAAAAGCATAAACCTTAATTTCAGCTGATTTGTACTGACCTGTTGTGTCTGTCAGGGTTGACTGCGACTCGCAACAGTGTTTGATTGTTTATTCAAAGAATGATTTGTTCATTTAAAGATTGTATTGGAATGACCAACATAAACGGATTGGACTATGATTAAGTTTTCTTAAGTTTTATTTTGTCACGTAAGGTTACATTTTGGTTAATTTTATATATTTTTTTAATCTCACTTTTTGTTTTTGTTGCAGTGGAGTTAAAATAGTACTAAAGACCCACATCATTAATGGATGAATAACTTGCACATAGTGATAAAAGTAGAAAAACAAGAACAACAACAACAAAAATACGTTAAAAACCTTAATTTCAGCTGATTTGTATTGTCCTGTTGTGCCTGCCAGGGTTGACTGCCACTCGCAACAGTGTATTTGATTGTTTACTTGAGGAAATGTTAGTTCATTTAAAGTCTTTTTTCAGGCGTTTGTTTACTTTGGCAGTCGTCTAAGTGATTGAATATGCAAAGCAATTTTTGGTGATTATTTTGTGCTAATTCGAAGGCCTCTGCCTTTTGTACGCAGCCAGTTATTGGTTCACCCTGCTGAACAAATCCCTAGAATTGAGCGGATCATCATTTGGAGGGAAGGGAGCTTGTTAACCTAATGATTAAGTTTAACCAGGCCTTGAAGAATATATGGATGTGGTTCAGCTGAGCAGAACTGAGTAATGGGTTGTAAATGAGGGGTGTTGGCAAGGGAGGGATCTTTGAATATGGAGGTGCTGCTCTGTGCAGGTCAAGGAGCTTCCAAAAAATGACTCCCAAAATAACCTAAGCGAGAGGGGAGAGGATGAGCAAACCAGAGCGAAGAGAGACACTGATTACCATCTCAGCAAGAGACCTGCGCTAGTTTCTCTCTATTTTCTGCATTTATTGCACTAAATGAAAAGAGCTGTTCAGAGGAGTCATTCCATCGATTTACGTTGGTTAAAGTAAAATAATGCATAATAACAGTCCTGGCAATGGGAATTAGTTCTTTCTTTTGTTACATTACTGTAATAGCCTAAGAAAAAATCACTAAGCATTTACTACATCTGGGCTGTTTGTAATATGTAGAACATTTTAATGTTGTAGTCATATATGTACTCATATATTGGGACCCACTTTATATGAAGTGGCCTTAATACTGTGTATTTACATTTAAATGAATAATTTAGTACAATTATGTACATTAATGTTTTACATTGTACCAATATTTTAAAAAACCACCTGCTTGCAAATGTTCTGTAACAAATTTTTGTAATTACATTTAAAATTACACTGTTGACCCATCCCTTATCTTAACCCAATCTTTAACCTACCCATACCCCCAGAACTGTCCCTAACTTTACCCATATCCCACTTCAAGGGCACCAGGAGTGCTGTGCAATACTATACCAACATAATAAGTATATTGCACATATTTTCTGATGTAAGTAGTAATCAAGGTCACTTATTATAAAGTGGGAGCAAAATAGTTTAGTTTACTATTCTACAAGTTAATTTGACTTTTTTTAAGATTGTGAATTATAATTAACCCTTTCATTTAGAGGTCTTAGCTAATATGTACTAGGACTGGACAATAAAATTGGTATCGGTATTTATTGACTGAACACTATTGTCAATAACAATGCCACCCCAGGTCAGAATAACACATGCAAAAATGAGTGCCCTGATTAGCAGCAGTGAGGAGATTGTAAATTAAAAAGATGTAAGGATGTCGCCAGAGTGGCTTTTTGGTTTCTTTTCTTGTGCATCCCAGCCACTAACATGCCTTCTGAAAGATTGTTTTTTTAGCATGGGGGTAATGTCATTCATCTTCACAATTTTTTTTATGTTCAGTATGTATTTGAATAATGATGGTTGGTTCCTTTACTTCAAAGCTCAGATTTGATTATCATAATTTGTTTTGTTTACAGAGTTTGAGGCTTACTGTCTCATTATTATTGACAACTTACAGATGTTGATCTACCTTGAAGTTTGCATTGTGTGTTCAGCATTTCTCTTTAACACTTATGTTTATTGTATTATAAGACATAAGAGACAAGGTATGTCTGTTTAATTTTTTGTTTTTGATTATTAATTGTATTTGCCTTAGAAATGTTAGTAAATTAAAACAAAAGGGTTAAATGAATAAAAAATCCTAATGTTTCTAAATGCACTGTGGGATATTGGTAATTTTACAGACAGGTTTGGCGGTATGAGTCGTTTTAAGGATGGGTTAAGGTGTATAATAGATGGGCCAACAGTGTAATTATAAATGTAATTGCAGAAATTAATTACAAATCAATCATAATGCATGAAGATCATTTTTTAAAATATACTGTAAGTACAATGTAAAAGCATGAATGTACACGATAAGTAAATTATACCAAATCATTCATTTAAATGTAAGTACATATTAATAAAGGCCACTTTTTTCACTTCTGTTGAATTATTGGATACTGATGCTGGATTGACCCAAGTCATAATCAATAGATTGTGGATTATAATTTTTTATATTCCAATAATTAAGATATTCTGTTATAACATAATTAAAATGATAAATGACCCAAATATTAATAACACACGGATTGAGGACTGGTTAGCACTGCTGTCTCACAGCAAAGGTCGCTGGTTTGAGCCCCGGCTTGGTCAGTTGGCATTTTTGAGTGGTGTTTGCATGTTCTCCCCGTGTTCGCGTGGGTTTCCTCCGAGTGCTCCAGTTTACCTCACAGTTCAAAGACATGCGCTATAGGTGAATTGAATAAGCTAAATTGGTCGTAGTGTATGTGTGTGAATGTGAGAGTGTATGGGTGTTTACCAGTGATGGGTTGCGGCTGGAAGGGTATCTGCTGTGTAAAACAAATGCTGGATAGGTTCATTCCACTGTGTGACCCCTGATAATTAAAGGAACTAAGTCGAAGGAAAATGAATGAATGAATGAGTGTGGACTACCAAGGTTGTGGACTACTAGGTTGTGCAACAAACTAAATAGTACTAGAAGTAGAAATGGTTACAAAATGGTTCAAATGGTACTCAGAGACCCACATAATAATAGATGGCTGATTTAAACTGCGTTCAAAATAAAAGCAACGGCAGCAGATAGAAGGATTTCCATATTAAAACAAGTTTTTGTCCTAACCAACACCTCGAATTGATTTATTAGAAATGGCTTCTATTTGTTGCAGCTAAACAACAGAAAACTCACAATGATCACCTCAGGTACACCTGATGTGCTTTATTCAGTGGTAAATGGCAACAATGTGAGTTTTAATGGCATTTTACGTGCATTATTTATTGCATTACTACTGAAAGCAGCAGCAGCAGTTCACTTCAGAGGTTGAAAATAAAATAAACCATTTGAAATTGAACTTTAGAACTGTGAAATAATGCAAACCAACACATCAGTGAGTCAGCATCTACATTTAATAATGTTAAAGAGGTTTAATATGTATTAATTAGATTATAAACCTTACCATTTCGTGAGTGAGTGCATTTTCTGTTTCTGAATTGCTGTATTAAAATTTTGTCTGGTGCAAACAGCCAAATTGCTTATCACTGCAAATCTCGTCATGTAGCATGTTTTGACACGGGGTTACAATGTAACCTGCTCACCTAATGATTACATTAGCAATATTATTTGCTAATTAATAACCACCTCATGAGGAACTCTGAAACTGCATCTCATTTCAGAGGCTGCTACTGTCCACTGGAGGTCGCATTTCGGTCACGGGCGCATGCTTTCAGAGCCTTTACGAATGAATGAATGACTGAAATACACCGTTTTTCACCAAGGCAACCTGGGGTGCTGAAATATAATTGGATAACTGGCATTGTTTCCCTGTGATGGGTTGCATCTGGAAGGGCATACGCTACGTAAAACATATGCTGGATATGTTGGTTTATTCCGCTGTGGCGACCGCAGATTAATAAAGGGACTAAGCCAAAAAGAAAATGAATGAATGAAGGAATGAATGAATGAATGAATGAATGAATAAACTGACATTGGGCAGGTTAAAATGACCAAAACAATGACAGACGTTCCGGCACGGAATTCCCATTTTCAAAGCAGAATATCTTACTTCCGCATTGTTTTTTAGATAAACAAGAATGTTCACTTAGCATGTTTCTTAGATACCTGCAAACACATTATGGCATTTTTAGAAGAGTCAAAAACTTACATTACTCAGGTTTGCCTTTAGAAGCTTCTGTTCCAGTTAGTACCCAGTCAAATCAGAAGGGACCTGACCTGATAAAATCAGCAAAATTCATACTCTGCATCTCAGGTTAAATGCTCTATTTGTGGTTTATGTTTTGAGTAACCGGCACAAATAAATCTAAATGAGCATGACGTGATCTCAGGTGATACTCCTCACCGCAACCTGTCAGCGGGACACTTTACCCACAATTAACCAAAATAAAAAGAAAAAGCGCTGAACAAAACAGAGGCGCGTTCCTAAACACTGGCGCCTGTGTTGAGCTTTGTAAGTGTGTGGATACAGTCGAGTGCTGCTGTACATGGGGTTCGGAGGGCAAGCGCTGTGAGTGAAATTACAGCCGCTGCTCAAACCTGTTGCAGGGAGTTTGTTACAGAAATGGGCCCTACGGTGGAGGGGGGGAATATTGAACGACGAAGAAAAGGATACAGCAGCAGAGGATGTTTGCTGTAATACCCAGGCCAGGTTCCTCCACTCTGAAGTGGACAGATCAGATGCAGACGAGATTAGATTTCCTTTAAAAGCCTCTCCCTCGCGCTAATGGCATGAGGCCTCGCGCTCAGAGGCCAGAGTAAGGTCAGTGGCATGGAATTGAATGCCCCCAGGATAATCTCGCTTCTCACATCCCCAAGCTAGGAAAGTAACACTCCATTTAAATTGGCAGAAGTGTGCATACATATTGAAATCTCACAGCGATGGCAGGTTAAACATGCAGAATTGGAAAGTTTGATTTTGCGATTGTGCTTTCTTGTCTTTTGTTTGGAGGGAGGCAGTTTGTGGGTTAAACATCTAGTAGTTGGCTTTTTAAAGTGTGCCAGCGGCGATCAGTTTTCAAATACCTGTGCTTGAGGTTGTGTTTGAGGTTTTTCTTGATTCTTTGGTTTTCATCCAGGTGAGTGTGGTTGGATATTGTGGCGCAGTGGGTTAAAAGCTCAATGACGATTTTTGGTTCGTCCTCCACAGTTAGAGAGACGTGGAGTATCAGTAGTGCCTCTGTCTCTTTTGAAAAAGTATATGGTCATGCTGGATTCTTTGAAATTGTAGACCATTACTTTTTTTTACAAATTAGTGACCCTTGAACACAAAAGCAGTCATAACAGTCAATTTTTCAGTCATTCGTTCATTTTCCTTCGGCTTAGTTCCTTATTAATCAGGGATCATCACAGTGGAACGAACCGGCAACTATTCCAGCATGTGTCCCTGCATATACCTGTAGTTTTCCATGATGGATGTCCAGTGTTCTCCAGCCTTCAGTGCCTAGACTGAAGCTCTGAACTGGAAGTTTGGCCAGAGGAGAAGAGCCCAACTGAGCCTGGTTTCTCTCAAAGTGTTTTTCCTTCACTTTTGTCAATTGGTGAAGTTTGTTCCTCGCTACTGTCGCCACTGGCTTGCTTGGTTGGGACTTGTGGAGCTGCACATCGATGGATTTGCTCTTTAGTGTTTGAACTTTCAGCAGGGAAATTGAAACCACAATGAACTGAACTAAACTGAACTTCAACTCTGAAAACTGGACTGACACTGTTTCATTTTACTAGAACTTCTATTAAGCTTCTTTGACACAATCTACATTGTAAAAGCCCTATAAAAATTAAGATGAATTGAATTGAATGTTTTACGCAGCGGATGCCCTTCCAGTTGCAACACAGTACTGGGAAACACCCATACACTCTCACATTCGCACACTCGTGTAATGGAATGTGTATTCAAATTGCGCGTTTACTGTGTATGGCCATACACCCAAAATACACCTTCACAATCCTGAAGCGAGGGTCTCTCTAGACCACCACCAGTGTGCAACATCCACTTGGATGATGTGATGGCAGCCACAGGACAATGGTACCAGTGCGCTCACCACACACCAGCTATTGGTGAAGTGGAGAGATAGTTATAGAGCTAATTCAGTGGATGACTCTTCACTCATAAACTACGGCCCAATTCACTTTTAGCGCATGTCTTTAAACTGTGGGGGAAACCCAGAGTTTAAAGACATGCTAACCACTGAGCCACAGTCAATTATTAGTCTTTGAAAATGAAAATGTATACATTTTTTGAAAACTGAGTGATTTGCTTGTAGCTTTTATGTATGGTTTGGATTAGAGGTGTGAACCTACACTGGCCTTACAGTTTGGTTCAGTTACGATTATCATGCCATTGATTCGGTTCAATTTGATATCTCTGTGCATCACGGTGCATTGACGATGCTTTCCATACACAATTATTTTTTACTTCACGCACAGCAATTCTTGTATTAAAATGTATAAATATATTTATATTTATATATAGCATTTATAGCAAATAAACAAATATAAATATCCCGCTTGGGATATTCTCATATATTCTGAGCATTGTTGAGTGAGTTCTTACACTCCTATGACTGGTCACACGCTCAACAGAAAGGGCTGCAATTGGCTCTAACGCTCTGGCGCTGTTCACCAATGAGTGACACTGATAAACGACAGCGGCGATCACAGCTTATCCATGATAGACGCGGAGGAGAAAACTCACTCTGCAGTCATGTGCTCGTGTCTGTATTCACAAGTAGCACTGTAACAGTTGTTACCTCACGACAGCAGGTCAAAGGTCCACAGTGTGTGTGTGTGAAAGAGAAATAAAGTTTACTTTCATTTTCTCCATTACAGTGAAACAGGGCTTCTGCTGTACCTTCAGTGTCAGTGAAAAACTGTCCAGCAAACACACATGCAGTGAATTTTGCAGATTTTATTTGTTTTTAAGTAGTTGGAGGGTTTTAATTACTTGCGCTCGGCCACTCGCCTCCCTCGCCATAGTAAGCTACTGCAATATAGCGCATATCAGATAAATGACGTCTGTATATAATAACCGGTTATGATTAATACTGAACCAACACCAATTTGTCTGTGTCTGCATCATGGTGCACCGAAGGAACAATTAATTTTGACACCTCTAGTTTGGATATGACTTTTTGGCAGTGATGAAACTATTTAAAAATCTGGAATCTGAGGGTTCAAAAACAATCTAAATATGAAAAAAATGACAAATGTTTAAAGTGTCTACATTAAGTTCTCGCCAAAGAAAATTGCTAATCAAATAATGTGTTTTTCTATATCTGCTGTAGGGAATTTACACAATGTCTTCATTAAACATGATCTTAGCATAATATTTTAATAATTTTTGACATTTTAATAAGTGAATTTCCACAAACTAATTTCGAGAGAAGCATGTGATATGATTAATAGCATCTGGTCTCTTATCTGTAATCATGAGTAAGCCAATCAGATCATTCCAAACTCACTATAAATAGCCCAACTAGCATTACTCCCTCATCTTCATTTTTTGAAGAATTCCCCCTTATCCACCCCATCTCCTTCTTTCCTCCTTTACCAGGGGGAGCTCTCAAGAACTTCCTGACCTCGTACCCCCTCACATGCTCACTGACCAGGCGGGAGCCCTGGGCTCAACTACCTCCAAGCTTAGGGTTCTCTCCTGGGACAGCATGCCAAACCTGCTATTATTTTCAATCAATATCTAAGTGTGAACTCTTGAATTTTTGACAAACAAAAATGGACTTTACTAGAACTATGTTAAGCTGCTTTGACACTATATAAATAAACATGAATTGAATTGAGGTGACACAGTGGCGCAGTAGATAGTGCTGTCGCCTCACAGCAAGAAGGTCACTGGTTTGAGCCTCGGCTGGGTCAGTTGGAGGAGAAAACTGCATGTTCTCCCTGCGTTCGCGTGGGTTTCCTCTGGGTGCTCCGGTTTCCCCCACAGTCCAAAGACATGCGCTATAGGTGAATTGGGTAAGCTAAATTGTCCGTGGTGTATGTGTGTGAATAAATGTATGGATGTTTCCCAGAGAAGGGTTGCAGCTGGAAGGGCATCCGCTGCGTAAAACATGTGCTGGATAAGTTGGCGGTTCATTCCGCTGTGGCGACCCGGATTAATAAAGGGACTAAGCCAAAAAGAAAATGAATGAATGAATGAATTGAATTGAACAAAAATCAACAATTTTGATTCACTCACACAACTGGAAATTGAACTCAGGACACCCAAAGGGCAATGGCACTACATGTCAGCGCACTGCCAACAAGGCTATTGGTGTCAATAAAATGGAATAACTTTAGTGAGAAAAAAACACTTTAGCATTACAAATCATCATCATGTGGTCACTCTTTTCCACACATTTTTTGTCATGTATTATTTTTCTTTTGTTTAACCCTGTTTTACCATGCTGCATCACTAGTTATTCAGCTCTTTTTAGTATGTAATATTACTGCATTTAATGTTAATTACTCCACAACACTGGTTTGGTCCATTACAACACTGAGCAACACTAAACTCATGTTGCTCCAGGTGGTTTGCCACTGTATTAACTGTTCAGTCAGTTACTTTGCCTGGAAGTGTGTGCTACAGTTTCAAAAAAATGTGCATGAATTGTAACCTTAGTGTCAATACCCTTATCTACCCCTAATAATACGAACCCTAAAAGGACTATCATGAACCTTTAAGAGGCAAAAAGCTATAAAATAACTCTTTTAAGATTACTGGCCCAGAGACAAGCTGTTGTATCCCTAAAGGAACACATTTCTTCCAAGTGTGTACATGATTAAAGAACACCAGCGTCTAAAATATGTTATCGACCTTAGCTTTAAATAATTGAATTCTTTTTAAGATTGAGATCAAATATCTTTCACTCCCATTATGCATATTATGTTAAATTACAGCATGCCCTCAGAATCCAGAATGCCAAGGTGTCCTGCATACAAGCTGTTTGTTTTTACCACTGCCAAAACCCTTCTGAACAAGTTACACATAATCAGCCATTTGAAACAAATTGTCTATGGTTTTTATAGTTGTTGTTGTGCTGTCCACAACCTAGAGCAAATATTACGCTATTTGCCATCAAAACAGTTGGTGGAGAGCAGGCTGAAAGTGCCCTTGTGCATATGTTCAGCGAGGCCTCGGAGAACCGTAAGTTAATTTCTGATACGGAGCTTCTTCGGCGGTTGAGTAAAACGGCTGGTCTGATTGACTATTGTTGAAGTTAAGAGACAGGGGGCATTGAGTATTTTATCATCTTTCTACAGACAACAGCACTTTGCGAAGCCAATGTTTGGGAAATCACAATTACTTTTAATCCTTCAAGTTCAGCCAGGCAATTTTCTTTTTGAGGAATTATTCCTATTTCTTGCTGAATTCTCAGGTGTCCCCTCAACTTTTTAAAAGACAGATACCAGCGGTTTATTGGCAGAAGTTATTAATTTAATAAGGGTGAGTTTCAGAAGCACTTGTATAAATCATTTAGCTGGAATTAAGTCCTTTCATCCACTCTCGAGATTAGCCAGCCATTAATGAATTATTTGAAAGAAAATATGAAAAACTTTAATGCAAACACGAATAACATAACCAAAGAGAAAAGTTGAAAGCCTGTAAGAATTTTGACCGAATTTGACATTATCTTGACATGCAGACTTCACATTTCTCTCATTTGTTTCCATTCTCCTTTAGAGATATCCTGTTTTTTTATATTATTCTGTTATTGTCTTGTAATGCCATTGAACAGATTGTTTGACTGTCTGAGATGGTTAGAATCACACTTATAACTCAGAAAACACATCATTTAAGCATGCCAGACCAAATGGGAAACATCTACAAAACATTTAAACCCCTTTTGATGATGTTAATCATTTTAAAATATAAGAATGCATTTAGTCACGTTTTATATGCAGAGAACATCTCTTATGCCATTTTAAATAAAGTTATAGGTTATTTAATAGGGGTGTGATGAGCCGCCTACTACACGAGAGGATACACGAGATCGGATTCACAAGATTTTTTTACCTATTTTAAAAGAAGTCTTTTATTCAACTTTAACAAAAAAAAATCACAAATTGCAAAACTATTTAGGAGCTTTTTTAAAAATCAACTTGTAATGAATGTTGTTTTACTTCTATTTTAATGAATTCTATGCAGTAAAGGACACGCAAGCACTGCAAAATATTTGCCAATATATGAATGGAAAATAGATTTTTATTCAACTGAAAAAAAAAATCATAAAATGCAAAACAATTTAGGTTTTTTGGTGTTTTTTATTGTGATGAATGATATTTTATTTCTATTTTAATTAATTATATGCCGTAAAGAACATGTAAACACGGCAAAATATTTAACTATAAACTCTACTGACTGACTGACATCACATGAGAAATCGATCTGCTTTCCACAAATTGAACTTTAAAAAAAATCATGTACTTTTGGTATTTAATTTTAAAATTTTCAGCAGGTTCCCTTTCATTCAGCAACATTTCATTGATGCCCCCGTGACTCCCCCGTGAGGTACAGGATGTGACAATGAAGTAAGGACTGATAGGAGAAAGTTGTTTTAATGTAATTTAATACCGTTCGCTGAATGAAAAGAGAACTTATGTTTCTCCCGGACAGCATAAACGTGTGTTCTGTGATGATAATGTGACAAGTCTCGAGAAGTTAACGCTGTGTGTGTGTGTGCATGTGTGGTACTTTACTGACTCGGTAGCCCTGTGTGTATGTCTTATCCTGTCGCAAAATGCGGCTTAAAGTCCTTCACGATTGTAATAGTTTGATTAAGGTGTTTACATGTCTGTGCTGCACTTCAATAATGCGACTGAAATAGGAATACTCCACAAGTCTTAATTCCAATTGTGTTTACGACGATTATGACTTTCAGCATATCTAAAGTCCTATTCCATCGCATGGTTATGAAGCATGGTAAATGTGTGCGGCTGCAGTTGTAGCCTCTGTTGGACGCAGCAGCCGCTAAACTAAAAAAAACAAAAAAAAAAGAGATTACGTCACACCCGCCCAAGCAAACGAGTGATGCGCAACACAGGAGCAGCCTGGGTTGCCAGGTGTGTGCAAAGCACTTAATGTGCGGTTCAAATCCAGACCTGCCTTCAATCTTCACTGCTAATTTCATCCTCACGCTCCATTATAACGTCACACATCTTGTCACATCCCTACTGTTTAACATTTTCACAAATCTCATAAAAGCTGTTTATATTCGAGTGAAACAGTATATTGTAAAGTTTTAGTGAGATGCTGTTAAGCAATTTTGACACGCACATTTGCGTTTGTGATACATAATTAAATGTATCCACTAACAATGACCAGATGCATACAGTTAATAATCTTGTTTGTCTTTTTTTTATATATATATCTTTGTTTCATATCAAAGTTTGTGAAATTGTGATTCACCTCGTATCTGGCTTGTTTGATGCATAGCTTGTTGAAAAATCCCCCAAAATTTCTGAAAGTAAAAAGTGAATGGGAAAAATACAAAATAACCTATGATAAAGTGCAATAATATACATATACTTTAACTGCATTAGTCTGCTAGGGATATGAAGCAGCTGAGGCTAGGATGAGATGCATAAGGAATTTAACACATAAGAAAAGCAACACATACTGTAACAAGAAAATTATATCTACAAAACCTGACAAGTCTTGAAATAAATCATCTGAAAAAAATGCTAATTGTGGCAACTGTAGTATAATTAGAATAATTGACTCCAGTCTTTTGAATTGATGGAAAAACAATGATTCATTAGGCACATTGTGGCCAAATCACCACCTCTGCTGTGCATAATTTTATTTTTGTATTGTTGTTTCATGCTTACTAATTGTAGTAGACATACTAAAGGGATAGTTAATCCAAAAATTAAAAAGTCTATTCAGGATCTATTCACCATCAATTCACCAAGTGGTTCCAAACGTTTATGAGGTGTTTTTTTTTCTGTTGAACAAAAATGATGAGATTTTGAAGAATGTGGGAAACTGGTAGCCATTGACATCCGTAGTACACCAAAAATATCCATACATAAACAGTTTTCCATTTTTTTGTGACTCGTGCTTTTTAAAAATGTATTTATGCTTTTGAATTGCATTATGGCACCTTGATCTTTCCTCGATTTCAACTATTTGTTTTTATATTGAAAAGTTTGTAAAAAGTGTCTTTTATTGACAGTTTTAATGGTTTGAAATGATAAATTGAGTTGAGTCTGAGTTGGTGTTGTAAATTACAGTTCAAAACCTGGTAAAAAACTCTCACTACTTTTTCTATTTTACCGACTTGTATATTACAGTGCTCAGCATAATTGAGTACACCCCATTCTGAAAATGAAGATTTGTATCCATTTCTCAGTGAATAAAGGCAATGTATTTTGGCACATTAAAACAAAACAGATTTGTTAAACAGATATTACTATTAAAATAATATTCTAATCACCAAACATATTTAGAAATTGAAAGATAATACAATTAAATTTACGCTAAATATTGCAAAAATAAAATACAACCTGCAAAACTCAATTTTCTAAATTTTTTTTTGCTTTTCTTGATTTTCCTCTTTTAAATTTGTATTTAATAATTTTCTATAACATTTAAATTTGGGTGTACTAGTTTTTGGGCTGTTATAGTAAGTTATTTTGTTAGATAAGCTCCAGATTTGGCCTCAGTACTGACTAATCTAATGTTTATGCACAAATATAATATTGTATAGCTTCCTATTAAAAATATGAATTTAAAAGATAGATTTGTGAGAGGTGTACTTATTATGCTGAGAACTGTATGTCAATATATTGTTTCAAACTACTGAGATGTTAATAAAAGTCACTTTGTTAAACTAGAGTCGAATTTTCAACATCAAAAGGTGACAGAGCAGTGTTCAAGGTCCCACAATGAAATTCAAATCCATAAATAAATGGAAAAATATGGAACCTGTTATTTAATAGTAACTGTATTTGTTTTACTTAAAATTGTAAGGTAACTTGCTGCACATTTTTTTTGAGTTGACTCAATAAATCAAGTTTAGTCTGTCAACTTAAATTGACAGTACTGGGATAAAAGTTGAGTCAACTCAAAAATAGGCTGTGCAGCAAGTTGCCTTACAATTTTAAGTTTGTGTTTTTGACTTGCCTTATGGGACATTGATCTTTCTTCCAACAATGTTTAAGCTTGAAAAGTTGGACAAAGTGACTTTTATAAACATATTGAATAGTAATTTTCTGCTATTTAACAGACTTAATTCTCCACATATTATTTCTCATACATTATATTATTTCAAACTATTTCAATAAAAGTCACTTTGTTTGACTGTAGAGTTGAATTTTTAACATTAAAAGTAAATTTATATATATATATATATATATATATATATATATATATATATATATATATATATATATATATATATATATATATATATTTAAAGTATAAGTTAGAAAAGTAAAAATACATATATAAATAAAACGTATGCAATCTGCACTCCGAAATAAAAGTACAAAGGAGTAGTTCTCCATAAGTGGTTCAAAGAAAGCATTTATTAATATGGACTTTTTAGACACTAACGCGTACTATTTTAAGCTTTAGTACAATTTGTTTGGATGATAATAAACATGCACTATTTTTGACTGTTTTTAAAGGAATAATAATTTATTTAGTAAAACACATTTGACAGCTAATATGTCGATGATTTGACGCTTCGCAAAAGTTGAAGACACCTTTACCGATATCGAAATGCTTGCTTGATGTAAAATTAAGTTAAACAGCCAGTTATTCCTTATGCAGATTAAGAAACTTGAATAGGCCTAGGCTACTATAATAAAGAAAATCCACTCTAAATGTACAACTAAATAATTAGCTAAATACTCTTGACACATGAAAGTGTAAAGCCTGTAACTCACAACAAAGGTGTAAAGTTATTGCGTATCATATTTAACAAACCATTTACTACGAACTTTATGTAATTTCGCTCACATGGATAAATGAATTTTAATCACATGATGTCATTACGCTGCTGTGCCATCAGCCAATCGTTGCACGTGCCATCAGCCAATCGTTATCATGATTTCGAGGATCGATACATCAGTCCTTTACAACACACATTTCTGGCACTTCTGATCTCAGATCAGTTCATCCAGATATTTTAATCTGATTCGCGAACTTGTTTAAAGAACCAAATTAGCCAGAGATCAGTTATCAAGATTAAAAGATCCAGGATCTGTCAAATCATCTTAGATCATGTAAGCAAGATACGAAGAACAGACCCCTGGATCCCATAGTGCAATTCATGACCGTAAATAAACTGAAAATACTTGTGAATTACAAAATATTGATAATTAACAGATATTTTTTACAGTGTAGTATAAATTGAGAAATAATAATGCACTGACAAGTCTGATATCTGCATTACTCACAGTCCAGGAGAGAAGCGCAGCTCCTGACGTCCAGAATTGCACATGCCATTGCACGTTCATTCTGCTGCCCACCAGGATCCTTTTCCGAGCGTCCGATTGGCCTGCAGTCGAGCCCATATCACTGGCGTGATATCCGTGGAACCAGAAGGCACCTGAAGTCTCTCCCAGCCAGGCCCTGGATCAAAGTCAGCTGACCCGTTCCAAATGCACCCCTGAACCGTGCATCAAAATAGCACCGCAGCCAGTAGCTCAGTGGGCATGGGGCTCGGGCCGCGGGTTGGCCTGTGCCAGTGCAGGCCTGGGTGAACACGTCAGATTGATTTATGTGATGTGTGGCCCACCCTGACCCCTGTTTGTGGGCAAGCCGGCTGATCGTCTCTTCTGGCTGGTGTCCACCTGTTCTTGGGTCTCACTACACCAGGCTGAGGTGATGGGTCACTGATCACTATTCATATTAGCAGTGTAAGTTGAAGTTGAAAACTGTGCAAGAGATATGTCTTTCTTTATTCTATCAGGATGAGATTAAAAGAAGAGATGATATTACGGCAACACTAATTTGGTAAAATTCTTGCACATATCCTGAGCTGCAGCAAAGGATAATTAGGCACTGGTAAAACATTCCTTATTATAAAATAGCAGCTATATACAGTTGAAGGCAAAACTATTAGTGCGCCTGTGAAATCTTGTATTCTTTTTCAAATATTTCTCAAGCGCAGTCTTTTTTTATATATTTTTTCCAAAATGTTTCAAGTGCCTTGGGCTGATTTTTGCTGTTTATTCTGATGAATCCCTTACCCAAAGAGCACAGACACATTATTTAAGCTACTCCTGAGCTCTTTTTGTTTGATTTTAGATTTCTCAAGTGCTATTTAACATTTTAATAATTCATTTCTAATAACTAATTCCTTTTGTCTTTGTATACAAAATATTTGACTAGTTATTTTGCAAAATAGTAATAATTAGTTTATAGCAATTTAAAAGATTAACGAGATTTATTCAAGTTTATTAAATAGAAAAGTCATTGGACAACAGTGGTTTATCAAAAAAAATCTTAAGGGGCTAATAATAATAATTGAGCTTAAAAATTATTTAAAAAATGTAAAAACAATGTATTTTATTTCAGGCAAGCTGAATGAAAAAAGACAATATTTATATATAAATATAGAAAATGTTGAAAGAATGTCCTTGCTCTATTAAACATCAGCTAGGAACCATTCCAAATATTTCCAGTTAGGAAATATTTGAAAGAATATAAATATTTTATTATATATTATTTAATATTATTACTATTAATACAAATAATTTTGCTTTCAAGTTTATATTGCTTTTACTTTGTAACTACATCTACCAGCAGGCGGTGGTATTTTTACTGTATTTTTTTTTTTATTGTGTATTATTTTTATATGGTGGCATAGTGGCTTAGTGGCTAGCACTGTTGCCTCACAGCAATAAGGTTGCTGGTTTAAGTCCCGGCTGGGTCAGTTGGCATTTCTGTGAGGAGTGTAGATGTTCTCCCCATGTTGGCGTGGGTTTCCTCAGAGTGCTCTGGTTTCCCCCACAGGCCAAAGACATGCGCTATAGGTGAATTGAATAAAATAAATTGGCCGTAATGTATGTGTGTGAATGTGAGTATGGGTGTTTCCCAGTACTGGGTTGCAGCTGGATGGGCCTCCGCTGTGTAAAACATATTCTGGATGAGTTGGCAGTTCATTCCGCTGTGGTTATTACAATTTTTTTTTTTTTAGTTTAAGTAGTTTAGGAACATATATATTTAATTTTTACGTATTGTAAGTGTAAAAAAAAATTTGGAGCCCACACCAAAACTGAAAGGATAACAGCACTGTGGTTATGTTTACATTTTGCTTTATTTTTTGCTGGTGTATTTATTCAACACGATCACACAAGAATTTGTAACTTTATGATTTAGTGGCTAGTTTCTATGAATTTGTATGATGTCTTTCATACAATTTTGTACAATTTGCTTATCCTCCAATGATGGTTGGGTTTAGGGGTGGGGTTTGGGGCCGTGCCTCCTTTTAAAAATCATACATTTTCATACGACTGAACTCGACCTACGAATTGAAAAGAATCAGCCAATAAATTGACAACCTAAAATAGTTGTTTCCCTGTAAGATCGGGCTGATTAATTAATTTATTTTTGCTTACAATGATCTTACTAACTGATAAACATTTCCATTCTATTTTAACTAACCATTTTCAGATACTGCCTGTTTGCTTTTCAAATAATTCAGTAACTAACTTGGTAGCACTGAAAAAGAAATGTATTATAGTGAATCTTTTTATCTGACTACTACTTTAAACAATTAGATTTTAGTTTTAAAAGCAATCATGTTGATTAACCTGCACCACACCAAGCTGAAAATCATCAAATTCATTTTGTAGGAAAAGAAATAGGAAGAAATCACTTGTGTTAATGTTCATAGCATTATTAACTCTTGACTTGAGCATTGTCTGACTGGCCTGGTGTCATTAGTATCGGTGTCATGTCCCTGTGAAAGTTTGCAGAGGATGAGAAAGTTCAGACAGTTATGAATCCGCGCTCAGGGCCGGCCTCCTCAGCGGGGGTTATAATTAGGTTGTCTTAGAGTTCCACCAGATTGTCCAACTGGAAAAACTATGAAATTGAGGGAATCATTGGCCATCGATACCCAATTACGAGACTGGGACACCAGTACTTTTAAATCCTTTCACAGCATGACAATCCCAGCAATCTAATGTTTTGATCCTCAGGACGCTGCTCGCATGTGTACAATCAACCGAGAGGAACACATTAACAGTCTACTAGACATGTCGAGGCAATAAAAGAAATGTAATGAACTTAATGCTTCCCGTAAAGCCACATTAAATCCATTGCAAGAATAACAATGATGGTCTCATGACTATTTGCTGTTTTTTTAAGATTCTATTAGCATGTGATAGGCTTCTGAAATTTACTCATTTTAATTTCCTCCTCTCTGTTTTAATTATTAATTTTTTACTAAAATTACAATTTGAGATTAAACATTTATTTAGTTGTACTTTTTATATATTTAGACAAATTAAGGTTAATATAGACAAAAATGCATATAAAAATTTATACTATTTAAATTTTACAAAGCGAGAGAGAGAGGGGGAGAGAGAGAGTAGGTACAGTAACTGTAAATAAATGAATGACTAAATGAATGTTAAATAAATTGCATTCATCTATTTAATTACACAACATCTATTTATTTAATAACAGTTTTAAGAAATTTATAAATGTAAATGTTCAAAATCACAAGACTGTACACTTTAGATTCAGAACAGTATACAGAGATAAATTCAAGCCAGGCTCGTTCTGAAACTGTACTGCTACTGTATATACATTTCTGGAGGGTGCCAATTATGTCCCCGGAGCTACAATTTAGCAGTTTTTGTTTTCGTGAATCCACCAGAGGGTGCTGTTTATGCTTTTTAAGATCTCAAATTTCTCTTGCGAGTGCCATTCGCCTGTTGTTCTCACGTAAATCCACCAGAGGCCGCTGTCGAATGACTGAGTGACTGATCGACTGACCTCCTTCCCTAAACACAAACAATAGTGTTTTCAAAAACACATATTTACCCACCCACCGACAGTTTTAGAAAGCAATCACCTGATTTTTACCACGCTTTCAGATTTTATCATATTATCATCCTGTTATTTACTTATTTAATTTTTTGGATTCTTTTTTGTATTACCTGCTTTCTAGAACCGTAACGGACTTGAACCCTGTCATCGTGGTCAACTCCTCTCTGCATCTAAAGCCCGCCAACAATCATGGCGAGCTAAAGACAAACTGGTAACAGTGGGAAAGTCGTCCATACAGAGGTAAACGGTCAGCTGCTAGCGCAAAAAGGAACAGCGTAGCATTCGTTTTTAAGATGAAATGCAGCCATAAGTACTTCTGGCTACATAATTTGCGATCTCCAGAAATGTATCTAGGGCTACGATTTCAGAATAAGCGTATGATAGTTAAATTATATAAAAATGTTCCCATGTTGGCCATTTTGAATTTTACCTATTGTATATTTTTACAGTTATTGCTATATTTTACAAACACATTGGTGTTTTATTTCAAAACTCGGCATGTGTTTTTTGTTAGCATTTCCTGAAGATATCCAAAAGTATTTGTGGTCAAAATATATTGACTGGTTAAAAAATAATGTAATGGCTTTTGATTAATTTTGTCTGTTGTCATGCGATTCCTTTGATCATGCAGAGAACAAACCAAGGTGTCGAAATTTCCAGAACTTCCTCTCTAACAACTTGATCAGTTTTAAAAAACCTATTTTCAAACTCTACCTCAGGGATGTCCAGACGCAGTCCTGGAGGGCCGGTGTCCTGCAAAATTTAGTTCCAACCCCAATCAGACACACCTGGGCTAAGCTAATCAAGCTCTTACTAGGCATTCTAGAAACATCCTTGCAGGTGCATTGAAGCAAGTTGGAGCTAAAAATCTGCAGGACACCGGCCCTCCAGGACCGAGTTTGGACACCCCTGCTCTACCTAGTCTATTGGTGCTTTTTTCACCAAATTTGATTCTGATCATCTCCACACCGTTGTGATAAAAAGGTCTGGTTTGATCAGATTGATAGACAAAGCAATTTGGGAACAGAACCACCAAAAGTGTTAAAATTCGCATTGTTATTGCACATTGAAACTGAAATTTTTGTCAGTCATAAAAAAATTAAAACCAGGTAAAATTTTTTCTCTGTTTTGTATCCGAAAAAGCCAACATAGGCTCATTCTGAAACCGTAGCCCTATATATGTTTGTGGAGATCATGAATTATGTAGCCAGAGCTCCATATGGCTGCATTTACTCTTTAAAACGAACGCTGCGGGGCAGTATGACGTTGCTCCTTTTCGCGCTAATCAGCTGACCGCTTACCTGCATGTGAACAGCTTATCTGCTGTTACCAGTTGGTCCAGTTAGCTCGACATGTAAGTCAGCAGGCATGACATGCAGAGCAGAGTTGAGTGTGATTATGATGTTCAAGTCCAGTGAAGAACAGTTCCAGAAAGCAGGTAATGAATGCTATAACCACTGACTTCCATAGTATTTTCTTTTCCTACTATGTAAGGCAATGGTTACAGGTTTTTGACCAGGAGGTAGGGTTCGAGTCTAGGTAAATCAAAAAAAGAAGCCAAAAAATTAAATAAACAAGTAAATAACAGGGTGAGAATGTGGTAAATTCTGAAAATGTGGTAAAAATCAGGCGAGGGGTTTTCTTTTTCTGGATTGCTTTTTAAAACTGTCGGCTGGGTTTGGGGAAGTGGGTAGGTGGGTCAATCAGTGCTTTTGAAAACACTGTTGGTTGGGTTTTGAGAAGGGGGAGTGTGGGATGATTGGTTGGTTTGTCGGTCAGCCAGTGAGTTAGTCAACAGCGGTCTCTGATAGATTTACGTGAGAACAGCAGGCACGAATGGAACTGGCGAGAGAAATTTGAGATCTCAAAAAGCGTACACAGCAGCCTCTGGAGGATTTGCGAAAACAAAAACTGCAAAAAAAAAAAACGTAGCTCCTGGGACGTATTTTGCTGGTTCCAGAAACGTATATAGGAGTACGAAATCAGAAAGACAGAATTTGGCGAACAGTTGAAAACCCTATATGCTGAATGCAATGACTGGTGCACTTCTGCCCTGCTGCTGTTTGGGGTGTGCAAATGTGTGTCCATACATTAGACTTATTGCCCATAGAAATTATAATAGAAATTGTGGTCTGTTGCTGCAATACATCAATGCTGTTGCCAGCTATTATAATGTCTATAGGTACTGCCAGTCTCTGTTCAGGATTTGTTTATGTACGTGAATGTGTGAAGTATCACAAGCAATGTATAAAAATTCCACAGATTTCCTGAAATTGTCTTTGCATTTCGGGATAATCCAACGCAGCTCTTTGATAATGAGCTGAACTCTCATTCCTTTCTACGCAGTATTGGATGAACACAATATGCAGCCTATTCCTCTTTTTTTTCTACTTTGGAGAAGAAAGGAGAACAAGGCATCGCTGCTTGAATTGACACCAGAATGTTTTAAATTTATTTTTAATAAAGGATTAATTAATATGCATCGGACTTGATGTGAAGGCTTGTTTACGTGACAATTTTTTGCATTTAAATATGAAAGAAAAAAAAAAATTCGGACTTCAGTGTGCAAGGATCAGTGTGATATTGCCAATTATAAATGACTAGTAAAGGGGTTTATTTTGACTTTTAATTCTTGAGTTGATTGATTGCTGTTGGTCTGATCCTCCATGTTTTGCTCCTCATTGGCTGTGTTAGGTCCCTTGATTACTTCTTGCAGCTGTAATTTTGTACTATTTATTTTTTCCACATGCTTTTTTCGCTGCTTTCTTTTCTTCAGAGAAAATATTCCATATCCTCAATAATTTTTATGATGTGTATTAACAAATTATGTTTTTTGACTGATGTATTTCCTCCTGCTTAGCTGACATGTTCATACATCCCATCATTTTAATTATTATCATAATTTATGGGAACACCATTTTTTGGGGGTTGTTATATTCCTGTCAAAACCGGTCGTTAAATGCGTTAAGATATGATCATGTCCTGTCAGGGACTACTTCAAATCAGACACTTCTTTTGAATAGGATATTTCTTGATGGCCTAAATTTTAATGAACAGCACCCCTCTCATGTTTGGGGTTTGATATGAAATGGTGCATTGGCGTCCTTGATCTCCTGCAGTCATCCTCGAGGTGTTCTCTAATATGGCTGAGAGTGACATGCCTCGACAGTTAGCATTTGCACATCAATAAGGCAATGCAGAGCATTGACCCAATTACAGGGCTGGAGATCAGTGAGTCTGGAGCTCCGGTGGGCTCAGCTTGGCAGGGTCACAGGGAGCCGGGTCACTCCATCGGCTCTCAGTCTCAGGGTCAGCCGGTGGTCAGGAGATGAGAGAAAGCACTGCCTTTAGCCTTTGAGTGCTGTCATCTTTTCCTCTTATCTTCTTCTCTTCATCTGCTTCTTTCTCACAGACACATGTGCACGTCTCATCTGCTGCTGAATTTTGGGCCTCTTGCCTTTTTATACACACATACACACACACTAGGGGTGTTTCCTCAGAAAAGGTAAAAGAGGCAGTGCTATTTTTAAAAATATATACATTATAATTAGGGCTGGATCACTAAACGATAAGGATAAACAATATTGATAAATCACGATAAACGATAACGATACATAACGATAAAATAACAATAAATAACGTTAAAACACAATAAAATTTGTCAATAACAATGATAAGCTCTTGACTTTCTTACTTTATATTGATCTAAGAGCCAATCACAAAGCAGAAATGTGCAACAATGGGAATCTAGAAGTGTCTCAATATTAGAGAATTTATTGTCCGAAAATATGTTAGGCCATTTAACAGACCTTCTAATTTTCATTGTTGGGTACTTTTAAATCTGAAAACATAAACAACATATAGAAATATATATCATTATTGTTCAAAATGTAAAATAATTATTGCGATTGCATTTTTCCTTGGCTGTGCTTTGGATCAGTGTCTTGCTGAAATTTACACCCTCGTTTCATTTTCATCATCCTGGTTATGTAGATGTTGGACTGAAGCATCTAATATTAATTTACAATGAAGAAGGGCAGAGGGTTGCTGGGGAACTACTGAGAGATTTCAGTTGCTGTCTGGGCTTTCACTGCCTTTCTACACCTCCCTTTCTTCATGAGTTCAATACTTTTTCCCTGTGTCATTTCATTTGATTTGAAATAACCTAATTTATAAACTAATTAGACTAGTTTTCTTTACATTTATGGATTTCTTTTTCATTTTTGGAAGTCTACAGCACCTTTAGAAATGTTTTTGAGAAAAATGGTGACATGTTCAATACTTATTTCCGCAAATATTATATACAACCGTAAAGCTGTTAATAGACTAATGAATTAATAAACGTTAATATAGTAATTACACACACAATTGTAATGTCGATACTAGCATTATCTATTTATTATTAACAGTTATAAGAAATTTATGTTCAAAAATCACAAGACTGCACTCTTTAGATTCAGAATTTCAGAACAGTATACAGAGTTCAATTATATAAAATGTTCCCATGTTGGCCATTTTGAATTTTGCATATATTTATATATATTATATGTGTTTTTTGTCAGCATTTCCTGAAGATACCCAAAAGTATTTGTGGTCAAAATATATTGACATATAAAAAAAATTATGTAATGGCTTTTGATTAATTTTGTCAGTTGTCAAGTGATTCCTTGGATCATGCAGATAACATTTGTACCATGGTGTTGTAATTTCCAGAACTTCCTCTTCCTCCTAACATTTTGATCAGTTTTGAAAACCTATTTTCAAACTCTACCTAGTCCATTGGTCCTTTTAACTGGAAATTTATCAGTCAAAAATATGTTGTCATTTAATGGACACTTTAATTTTCATTGTTTGGGTTCTCTTTTAAATCTGGAAGTATCAACAACGTATATTGAAATACATATATAGTTATTGTTCAGTATGGAAAATAATTAGCAACATTGCTTTTTTTGCCATATCGCCCAGCCCAAATTGTAATATTCTCTTTCTCTGTTTTGTTTTCTGCCCTTGAAAAGTTGAGTGTCTTAACTGACTTTAATTTCTTATCTGAAATGATAATATTCTTAATGAAAAAATTTTTTTTAATTTGTTTGAATTAAAACGGTGTAACAAAGGAGCACTGTTCTCTTGTTTTTGAGGAGAATTGCTTTTTACATATTTCCTTTAATTTTATATTAACTTGTAATTTTGTGGTTTATATATTGTATATTTGTTTTTGGTATTTTTAAATTAAAAATTCTCTCTCTCTCTCTCTCTCTCTCAAAAACAAACAAACAAACAAACAAACAAACAAGCTAATTGGTACTGTACCACTTGATTTGTTTATAGAAATAATGTATAACCCTAATATATAACAATAAACCTACATAAATAATGGAATTTAAAGTATTGTTATTTGTGGCTTCATGCTTGCAGAATGCATTTTGCAATATACTGTAGCAATTCGACAATACCCTTTATTGTTTGGTAAACACACTGATCAAAATTTAAGAACTTTAACCTAATATTCTGAAGGTTATGGCACATAACTATGCAGCGTGCCAATTTGCATACTTCTACTATGCCCTAAAAGTATGTACTTTTTTGTAAAGGAAAAGTATACACTTTTCAGTGTGTACCAGAAGAGTATGCAAGCTTTGGGACATACAGTACAACTTCCTCATTAACAGATCGTAATGTTGCTTAGTTACAAGCCCTGTCAATCATCTTGACACATCATCCACATTTCCTTCATATTACCTTCCTTATTGGTGAAGCATGATCCTCTGCCATTAGCAAGTCTTTCATGTTAAAATATCTCCTCAGGTCTTTGGACAATTATGCATTTACAAGTTATGAAGTAACAAATAACAAAGTTTATGTTCAAACTTAAAAGAATATAAGTTCACATTGTTGTTGCAGAAGAAATAAACACTAGATATAAATTATTAGTCATCCAAATAACTTTACTGAAGCCTCTCTACTTGACAGTTTGTTGGTAGTTGGTACACTCTTTATCTGAGTTTGTAGGTCTAATCAAACTCATGTCCAACATGCAATGTATTGTGGGCAATATTGGACAATTCTACACTTTGAATTTTTTACCAGAAAAAGTAAACCATCTGGGTGACGCAGTGGCTTAGTGGTTAGCACTGTCATCTCACAGCAAGAAGGTCGCTGGTTCGAGCCCCAGCTCGGTCAGTTGCTGTGTCTGTGTGGAGTTTGCATGTTCTCCCTGTGCTTCGTTTCCCTCAAAGTCCAAAGACATGTGCTACAGGGGTATTAAAGAAGCTAAATTGGCTATAGTGTGTAAATGTGAGAATGTATGGGTATTTTCCAGTGCTGGGTTGCAGTTGGACGCTGCATCCGCTGCATAATACATCTGCTGGAATAGTTGGCAGTTCATTTTGCTGTGGCGACCCCTGATAAATAAAGGGACTAAGCTGAAGGAAAATGAATGAATGAGTTAACCATCTGGGAGCCTTTGGCACACTATTTTCAACATACTATGGTTTGGGACCTACTAATTAAATTTTAAAAAAATACTTTTTAGGACAGAGTATTGGGACAAAGCAATTGTCTCTTACAGACATCACTAGTCTCTCTCGGACATCACTACTTACTCACAGCACATCACTAGTCTCTAACTAGTTTCCCCACACTGTTCTGTCACCTTTATCAGTTCTTCTTACTGTAAGTCTCTCTTTTAATTTTTTTTTTGCCATAAGCATTAGATTCCTGTGCGTATGAATGGAAGTCTATGGTAAGAAAACTCCAGTGACCGCAGCTTTACTAGGTTTTCTAGAAACATCCTTGCAGGTGTGTTGAGGCAAGTTCGAGCTAAACTCAGGATACCAGCCTTCTAGGACCGAGTTTGGGCACCCCTGGTCTAGACAATATTATGTATCTTATAAATCATAATGTAACAGTAGCCAAAAATGCAGAAAAATGTATCAAATATGCATAGACACATGTCTGCAAACTATCTATCAAACCAAACTGTAAGAAGAATCAAAAAGTTCATAAGACTCCTAAGAGACTCATAAGAGACTTTGCCTTGTCATTCATAAGTCTAGCATGCACTGACACACACACATGCACACAAAAACACATCGCACTCATCACGCTGTAAAGTGACCTGTCAGTCAGCCCATTCCCACAATCCTTCACCTCGGTGAGGAGTGGAGGAAGACTTCTCTCGGCTCCATGCCTTGTTAGATCTATCATCCCTTTAATTAATAGTGTTTTTACGGCAGCGTCTGAACTGTGTCATTTCCATTATTGGAAAACCCAACGCGATTAATGAATAATTTTCATTTTTGATCCATTATATCATGCCAGTTGATCTCTTTTCCGCGCGGCTGAATGATAGCGTCGTTTTCTGCCCCTCGATCAAATTTAATTTGGCCCTCTATTATATTACAGTGTTGCGACTGAAGTGTCAATTTTTGTCAGGCAATTAGAAGCTATAACCTGTGAAGCTAAGTTTGATAGGCATTGTAATTGGATTGTTTCAGCAATAGCTTGCAACGCTTATAGCTCTTTTTTTCCTCTCGTTTCCACCCGTTTTCACTCCTTCCTGGCCTCTGATGCCAGCACTTTCTATATGTGTAACATCAGAGCAAATAAAAGATGGTGGTCTGAAAGGGGAAGCTAAGAGTGCTATTCTGGCAGAAACTCCCCCTCTTTGCCGCTTTGCCAATTTGCATGGATTTGCGGTACGTCTTTTTCTGCTTTTGTGGTAGATGTTTGTCTATTCATCTTGACCCTGCAAGAAAAGCATAGTGCTACATTTAAAGCTCTTGCTGGCAGAATTGTGGCCTTTGTTGGTCCTGACACGGATATAGAAAGAAAAAAAGTAGCTTCACTGAGGGTGAAGTAAGAATCCAGTTATATAATCTTGAATATATTTTGCTGCTGCTTCAAATGAATGAAAATGAAAATTGATTATGGTACACACATGTACATGTATATCAAACGCAACTAAATGAAACACCTTATCGCCCAATCATACACCCGGCTCAATAAGACGCAAGACTTTTGGGTATGCTGGTCTAAAAAGGAGGTGAGGTGTGTTAAGGCACATTGTTGGCTCGTTACTATTTTGAAGGAGTGAAATAGACTGCGCCATTGACCAACTAAATGCAGGTCTAAAGTCCAGCGCAGACCATGTTAGTTATGCACCTTTGCAGGTCCAAAAGCTTACACATTGCTTAATATACACAGGATGTACAGCAATCGACAAATTTCTATACATATGAAAAAAAATAAAGGATTAAAATTATTATTTTCTACATAAATACAAAAACAACTACCTCCGTGCCTCACCTCAGTTTATTCATGACAATTTGCATTAGTATAATGTTATTATTGTTAGCAGTGTTATTTATTATATGCATATTTATATTTGTTTTTAATAAAAACAAGTATAGATTTGTTTTGGAGACGCATACACAACCATATCGGGAATAGGATTAGGACGTATGTCTGGATATAACTCAGTTTTTTGACCACACTTTGTTATTATTGTTCATTTATTTGTTAGCTGAAAATTAGAACTGAATTTAGAAATAGATTTTAAACTATCCTTTGTGCTTAACAAATTAAATTAAATTAAATATGTAGGCTAATGGATGTCTCCAGAGGAGTGAGTTTTGACCGTTTCCTTATCCATGAAAGTAAGAGTAAAAGTAAAGAGAAAGTAAAGAGGCCAAATGGAGGAGGTTCATTCTTTATCCTCGCTGAGATGGTCTGTTTAACTGTTTTCTCACTAGTGAAGCATTCAGTTTTTCCACTTACAATGTCCTCCATGTACATAGCAAATGTATCAATGGGTGATGCAACTGAATCTCAAAGGGAATGTGAGATGAGACTCTGATTTGTTAAATGCACGTTATGCTCAAAACACACCCATAACTCATTAAGTGAATAAGTACAACCCTGTTAGACCATGTGCCAGGGTGCAAAACATAATTTTCCACCTTAAAATAGCAAAAGGGGATTCGAACACTCCCTTAATGCTTTTGCGCCATGTGCTTTAGACTTTGCGCCTAGATCGTTTTCCTAGCTGTAACTATTTTATGTATTGTCAGAAAAGTGGCTAATTTGTACAAATTAATTTGCACAAAAACATACGATATTTAAAAGGAGTCATGTCCCCAAACCCCACTCCTAAATACAACAGTCATTGGACAATGGGTGAATCATACTAAAATGTACAAATGAGATTCATGAAAAGTCACTAAACCAAGCCATTCATTCGAAAAGTTATGAATTGCCATGATATTGTGTTGATCATATCATGTATGAGACTGCATTTCAATTATGTGGAAAAAGACATTGATCTGAGATGAAACTGTTTCAAAATCTTCCCTGTTTGTTATTATATAATCCATTATATGCAGTTGGCAAGAGTATGAACACAGCAGTATTACAGCAGTATCAATACTGAAGTGTTTTGATTTCATTTTCAATATAATCGACAGCTATAAACAAAGCTGATAACTTAGTATGAAACAAGAGAATGAGTCTGCAATACACAGTAGTGCAATACAGTTCAGACTTTAAATACTTGTTACTGTTATCAGCTTTTTTGGAGGACAAAAATCCGCTAGATGGCACGATTGACCAATCAGATTCAAGTATTCCAGAGAGTCCTGATATAATTGCTTTTTCCTCTCTGCAAACAATTACATCACATCAACAACATACACCAGTGTATGTTTATAATGCAATGCTATGGCTACATGTCAGATGTGTATCATTAGTGAATTAAAGAGCTAAACTGAGGTGTAGAGTCGTGTTAGATTAGCTTCAGTGTCTACAATGAGAGCTGTTAAAAATCTTCGCCTGTGTCGAGTGTTCTGCCCTTTATGGCAAAAAAGCAAGGCCTTTTTCAGTCAGAAAGTAAATTAGGCTTCTTATAACGGCCTATTTTTTGTCGCCTTTTCTTTCTCAGCATGACAAGAACTGTGACACGGAGTGTATTGGCCAAATTAATGAGCACTTCCTAGTAGGGTTTCAGGAACACATTAAAACACTCCTGAAATGAGCCCTGTTCAGATTTTTAGCCACAAATCTGTGTCACATGCTTCCAGAAAGAGACTTGAGACTTTGTCAAGTGTGTTTTTTTTTTGTGGACTTGGCTGTAATGGAGATTCTTTTTAGTTGGAGCATCCAAATCGGAAAGACAAATGCTTTATGATTTGCCCTTTCAGCTGGAAATGCAGGTGTCTTTGTTAGAAATGCATGGCGGTCAGAAAAGCTGCTCCTACATGTAATTACCAAAAGATTTTTGGCATACACACCAAATGATTTTTCCCCCAGGAGTCCCAGTAAACACTTTCCCCTTCCTTCACAGTAGGAGGAAGTAAAATTATACATTCGGTCGAATGAATCTGGAGATGTGTTTTGTTTTCATAAAACTCTTAAGTTTTGTCTAAGTGATGTCACTTTGCATAGTTTATTCCTGTCCACTTTGTTACTGTTAGTTAATCCGTAGCTCTTCCCCAGCAGTTCTGCAGGCTTTAGTTTGGTATATCTCTATAGACAGCCTTTATTATTCACGCTTTGCCTCATTCCTAAATAATTGGATGCTCAATATTGATTACATTTAAAATAGCATTTGCTCAAATTCATTAGCTCTGTTTTATCAGCTAAATGCAAGGTTTCTGCAAAGAAAACAGTAGTTAGCATTACTGTCATATCACTTAGTATACAGCATTTCAACTCATAAACAGTGGTGGAAAGAGTACTGAAAAACCATACTTAAGTAAAAGTACTATTACTTGCCTAAAAATGTAGTGCAATGCAGAGTAAAAGTATCTGTTGTAAATATTATTCAAAGTATAAGTAAAAAGTAGCCCTTTTAAATGAACTCATGAGTAGTGAGTATTACACTGTATAAAGCTGATTAATTTACAATTTAATTTGTGGATGTGTGTAAACGTAATATTCTGTAGTACTCTTAGTTATTGTCCAGCAGGCACACAACATCATAAGACACTAATATTAGGTTAGATTTAGGTCGTGACGTCAGGTGACCAAAATTCAGTGTCTAGCCAGCGTCTAAAGACAACAATATTTAATGTCCAATAATGACATCAAATGATGTTGATATTTTGTTGATTTTAGCTTGAAAGTGCCCAAAATCCAACGTTACATTGACGTCAACTAAAATCCAACATCTTATAGATGTCATAGTGCTAATGTCCACAAAACATCAAGCTGTAACATCACTAGACATTGATATTTGGTTGATTTTAGGTTGGACTTTTTCTTATGCCCATAGACAAGAAAAAATAAAGTAGTGACTGCATGTTGAAGGAAAGTAGTGGAGTAAAAGTACCAATACTGCACTAAAATGTACTCAAGGGAAAGTAAAAGTACACAATTTTAAAACTACTATTAAATTACTATTACTATTAATTACTATTAACTACTTTTAAAATGACAAGTCTTGAAAAAAAACTGCTCAATTATGGCTATTACTTGTAATTTGTTACTTTACACCACTGCTCATAAATAATAATGACAAAAGGCTTCCTACCAGGCACCGGACGTTACAAAGATGCAAAACTGACGTTGGACTCCAATGTCAGACTAACTTTGAATTTTGGTTGCATGTGAAAAACAGGTTGATGTAAGACTCCAACATCAGTTTGAGGTCAGACTTCAATGTCAAGATGAATTTTAGTTAGTTCATGACACAATCAACCAAAAGATCAGTGGCTAATGATGTTAGCTTTTGA
>NC_079451.1:34107652-34110152 GCF_903798145.1 Danio aesculapii
TGAGCAAATTTAGCGTGTTTGTAAATCACACAGACACACACATATGCACACACACACACACACCGTATCTAGCAAATATCAGTAAGTGCCTGCGTTTCTGTGTGCACCTTTTTTGTGCCAGTGGAGGGCAGAATTACATTTCTGAAATTCAATCCGGCAAAGTTGATTAAAATGCAATGAGAACAGCTCTCCTGCTAATGTTGTTGATATCGAGTATAGTTCCTCCACTTTTCCTAAAGGATACACAGCCGTAACAGGCAATAATTCCAGTCGCTCAGATTAAAATACACACCAAGGGCATGTTGATGAGACTGAAGACTGAAGCGCTCTCAACACCGTACACACAGCTTTAAACAAAAAGGGAGATTTGTCTTTTTAAGCACACGTTTAACTGTACAAGTCAACGATAACTCGCTTAATGCAACTTTGCATCTTAATTACATGTGATAACGAGAGGATGGAGACCTCGGTGTCAACATTTCTGACCCCAGAGCAGATCTTTCATTGATTTCTGCATTTATCATATACTGACAGATGAACTCCAGAGCCAGATCAGCTAGAATCGAAGTGAATTGAAGACTTGGAGAGCTGTAAATGTCTTTAATGAGTCTGTTTGAGTGGCTTTAAAGAAAGAGATGTGGATGTCTAAACTACTGCCACTTAACATACACGTTGCTTTATGCCGCTCTGCATTTGCCACACTTGGATCAAGCATATTAGCTGACAGGGGAAAAAAGGAAAGGTTTAAAATGAGAAATTGCAGCTTTGGGCTTCATTTATTTACAGCGAGACAAAGAAGTAAGTGTATATTCGTGACATCACTGCAGCATGGCTTAAAGGTTAAAGGTGATTATCAGTGTTTAAAAATTAAATAGTTAAAGTATTTTCTTTTTCTTGTGTGATCGGTGCTGATTTGTTCTATTATGGTCTAGGCTGGTCAAAATAATCAATATATCGACTTATCGTACAACACATGGACATGACCTCAATAACTTCTGGTTTTGCAATATATATCGCCCATGTTAGCAACAATTCAGCTGACTGCACATCTTTTGGAGATGTCAGTATGTTAAAAAAAACTATACTATTTAATCTAATACTAATATATAATGCTAATGTATTATAATATATATATATATATATATTATACTGTTAAAAATTCAGGGTTCCACAAAATGCATTCATGTTGTCCCAACACAAATCAATTAAGTTAACTTAGCAAATTTAAGTGGATTGAACATAAAACAATTAAGTTGTCCAAAAAAATCTTACGAGTTGTGTTGTTTCATCTCATTTTGTATAAGTACTTTGAACAAGCAGAATTTTGTTTTGAGTGTAATACTAATACGAATGTATTATAGTACTTAGTCTGAAGTGAATTTAATTTTTTTTGTTTCTACACTATCAGAAATAAAGGTACATGAGCTGTCACTGGGGTGGTACCTTTTAAAAAGGTATAAATTTGTACCTAAATAGTCCATATTAATACCACAAGGGTACATATTAGCACCTTAAAGTACAAAAGTGTTCCTCTTAAAATTTTTAGGTACTAATAAATACATTTGAGGTACCAATATGTACCTGTTAAATACAAACATGTACATTCTGAAAAGGTACCACCCCAGTGACAGCTTGCTTTATTTCCAAGAGTGTATTACCTTGCACTTTTTTCTTTATTTTTATTATAAATTATATGTTTTTCACATTCTGATTCCAATGTCTAATTATTCAATTGTTACATTTCTTGATTATTTAGAATTTCCATTCTTTAAAGCGGTTTACTTGCATTATGATGCTTTTATATTGTCATTTTGTCATTATATAATGTGTGGCATTAAATCTACAGAACAGAAAGCATTTAACAAGGCTGGACAAATTGAAAGGGTCCAACAATATTGTCCACATCTGCATCTACATGTATGCCATGATGACAGTACATAATATTTTACTCAATATTTTGCAGGATACTAGTATTCAGCTAAGAATGCAAATTAAAGGCTTATCTAAAATATTAGGTTGAATATTGGCAAGTTTAGTTAATTAAGCAAATAGTGTGATAAGTGATTTTATTCTGTAGCCAATCAAAAAAATAAATAAATAAATAAAAATAAAAAATTAATTCTTAAGGATGCTATTAATATTTCCCTTAAAATATAAAACTGCTTTCTCCAGAAGAAGACAAGATAACCCTTTGGTTTGTTACAATTCATATTATTTACTATTGTTTTATTTTTACCTGCCTATTTTTATAAGATAAACTGTTAATTAGCACTTATAAAGTATGATCTTATTTATTATCCCTAATCCTACTCAATACCAAAATCCAACTGCTACCTTACTAGCTATTATTAAGCAGATAATCAGTAGTTTATTGAGCTAAAAGTCTTAGTTAATGGTTTGTTAATCATGTGAATTGTACATTAATATAATATAAAAATATATATTAAAGGAAAAACTGTGAAAATGTCCTTGTTAAAACATACTTATACTTAACCTGTAC
>NC_079451.1:34112652-34265152 GCF_903798145.1 Danio aesculapii
TCAGAGTCTTGTTTTAATTTTCTTACTCTTGGTTACTTCACTGGAGACTCAACAGAGGAGCTCCTATTTCCACAGCATTTCTAAACAGACTGGATGAACAGAGGCAAGACTGCAGGTGTGTTTTAAAAATAATAATAGTAGTTCAAATAAAACAACTAAGTTATCAACATACCTGCCCGTTTGATTGATTACATTAAGAATTGCAAGTTTTCATATGAAAATGAGGCTTTATTTCGTTCAATCTGTGGTAATTTACATACATTTCTAGTACAAAATCTAAAGTCAGATTTAAATATGAATATTTTTTTCTGTTGTTTAAAAGTCTTTACAAAGGGCATTTTCTTAATTTCGCTTTACCACTCCATAATTCAGAGAGTATTGTGAAATAAAGTAAAAATAATTAATTAAATAAATAAATAAAATAAAAATATTCAACATTTTTTTGTAGATTAACATGTTGTTTATAATCAGGTAATTATAACAAACACATCCCTCTGTAAAACCCATTCAGAATATTGATAAAACTGTGATTAAACTAAATTAAAATTATATAAAAGCCAAAAGTAAAAGTGAAATAGTAAATAAATTCAAATTAAATTAAATCTATTAAAATTTTATAAAAATATTCAATATTTCAGTGTAGAATAAATGTTGTATATGAGGCAAATTATAAAGGAACACATCTCACTGTAAAGCTAATTATAAATATAGATGATATAGTGAAATAGAGAATAAATTCAAATAAAATTATATAAAAATATAAAAAATTTCTTTGTAGAATAAAATGTTGTATAGAACGAGGCTAATTATATATGAGCACATCCCTCTGTAAAAACTCATTCAGATAAAACTATGATTAAACTAAAATAAAATTATACAAAAGTATTTAGTAAAGTACAGAATAAAATGTTGTATGTAATGAGGCACATTATACAGTGCTCAGTATATATGAGAACACCCCATTTTGAAAATTAATGATTTTTTAACCCTTTTCTCAGTGAATATGGGTAATATATATTGGTGTAATTCAGGGGTCACCAATCTCGGTCCTGGAGGGCCGGTGTCCCTGCAGAGTTTAGCTCCAACTTGCCTTAACACACCTGCCTGGATGTTTCAAGTATACCTAGTAAGAGCTTGATTAGCTTGTTCAGGTGTGTTTGATTAGAGTTGGAGCTAAAATCTGCAGGACACCGGCCCTCCAGGAACAAGTTTGGTGACCCCTGGTGTAATTAAACAAAATAGATTTATTAAACAGAGATATTTATTAAAATTATATTTTAGTCACAGAACATCTTTAGAAATGGAAAGACAATACATTTAAATTCATGCTAAATATTTTTTTTAAATGACAACCTACAACATTTCAACAAAATTTTATATTTTTTCCCTAACATATAAATTTGGCCTACTAATTTTTGAACCATTATTGTAAGTTATTTTGTTAGATTAACTCCAGATTTGGCTTCAGTACTGACTAAACTAATGTATATGCACAAATATAATACTGAGAAGCATCCTATAGAAAATATTAATGTAATTGAGAGATTTGTGGGGGTGTGCTCATATTTGCTGGGCACTGTATATGAACGAGTCCCTCCCTAAAAACTCATTCAGAATATAAATAAAACTGTGAATAAAACAAAATATTCAAAAACTCTTTGTAGAATAAAATGTTGTATATAATGAGGCTAATTATATATGGACACATCCCTTTGTAAAACTAATTCAGAAAATAGATATGACTAAAACTGTAGTTTGGTGTATTTACGTGTTCCTAGTGGAAATTTACGAAAAAAAAAAACTCATTTAGAGAAAACAGCCTTTTAAAATATGTTTTGTAATTAAAATTACAACCATGCATAGATGAACTACAACAAATAGCACTGTCGCCTCACAGCAAGAAGGTCGCTGGTTCGAGTTCAGACTGGGTCAGTTGGCATTTCTGTGTGGAGTTTGCATGTTCTCCCCATGTTAGCGTGGGTTTCCTCCGGGAGCTCCGGTTTCCCCCACAGTCAAACACATGCGCTATAGGTGAATTGAATAAACTAAAATGGCCGTAGTGTATGTGTGTGAATGAGTGTGTATGGGTGATACCCAGAACTGGGTTGCAGCTGGAAGTGCATCTGCTGCGTAAAACATATGCTGGATAAGTTGGCGGTTCATTCTGCTGTGGCGACCGCTATTGAATAAAGGGATTAAGCCAATGGAAAATAAATGAACGAATGAAAAGAGCTCGAAATGTGTGTCTGTGTCTCACCTTAAAACAGAAGCAGAAAAAATGTGATCAGTGGACACAGACCTCTTAATATCTTATTATTCACTAAGGTTTACAGTAAGGAGATGTATTTGATAGACTCTCTTTTATTTTGGCGGCCATGGTATTTGCATTATTATTTTGCATGGATGTTTTGTATCTCATATCGTCTCCCCACCGCCAGTCGTTTATCCTTGTTCTTTTTGCTTACACAAAAATATTTGGGAGACAGAGCAATCAGTCTTACTTTGGCACACATTTCTGAACGGCGCCGTTGGTAAATTTGATCTTTGTATTGCTCCTTCACAGAAGCAACCAAACATGGCATACTTCTATGACATCAGCAGAAGTATGTTAATCTTTCTTTGTGAATTATAACAAGTCGTTTCTTCATTCTGCAAAAGAAGGTGTCTGGCGCGTCAGAGTGATGCATGCTTTACTCATGGAAATGTGATCTTACTGGCTGAGGCTGATGACTGATCTCCAGTGCAGGAAAACAACAACACCAGCTCCTTAGACATGCTTTAAACACACACGTGCAGCCTTTAGCCAAAGGAGACAACAAGGGCCTGGATAAGGAAAAGATAAATAACCCATTTTTTTTAAAAAAGGATGTTTTTGTGTCTGTACATAGGCAACTAATTTATATTTTTATTTTATTTAATATTCTGTTGTTGTCACTCGCATCATTAACCGTTAATGCATTTTTGTGCCCACATTAAATAAAATGTACAAATATATACACTGAGAATTTAAATGCAAGTGCCTACTAATAACTTTTGTGTGTGTGCATATATAGATACATACATTAGGGTCGTCACAATGCTGGAATTCGTAATCAAATGATACTGAAATTTTAAAAAATTTACATTTTTCGTTAACATTTAAGCTCTGTGGAGCACATTTTTAAACACAGATTGTCATTGTGTTCCCTTGCTCAACAAAAATAACTGAGATTGGCCGTGAAGGTCATCAGTTCACCGAAGTCACTACTGTTTACTGAGTTTAAACACAGATACAGGGACACTGGATGTTAAAGCCACGATTCATCAGTGGATTGCTCATATGTCAGCTTACAAACAGATCAGCTGATCTTTGCGGCTTCACTGTCTCTGAAGTTATGAAGTTAAACTCCAGAAACACGTTGAGTTTGGTGAACTTATGATCTTCACGGCCAACTACAGTAATTTCTAAGAACGTGACAACCCTAATATATATATATATATATATATATATATATATATACATATATATATATATATATATATATACTTTTTTTTTTTTTTTTTTTTTTAATTAATAATTAAAAGTTTTTCCAAGAAATTTCACAGAGATTTAAAAAAAAAAGATTACAGTATACTTTTGCAATATTATGTACTGCTGGCATGGCAAAGAATAAAAAATAGAAATAAGTAACCAACATTATTATGTTTTTAAAAAATGGGTAGAAAAAATAAAAAGGACAATTTTACAGGTGGGATAATCATTTTGCCTTCAACTGTAAGACTAAAAATATAAGAATAAGCAACCATGCTAAACCTTATTATATTTTAAATGATGACCGATTTCTTGCTGACAAATGGGGTTTGAAGGATATTATAGTATAAAGATTTAAAATGACAGTTAATTATTTCCTGCAACTGCACTATGATCCTTTATCAATATTATGTGATAAAAGATGCATGAAAACATTTTTGGCCAATAATCTATTATTACATTGAATGCTATGTTAGTGGGTGTCTTCTGCTAATTGGTTAAAAATGAAAAATAATCAATAATCGCTAAAATAAATAAATAAATCAGAAAATTATATATGTTAATGCACAGAAACAAACAAAAACAAACCTAAATGCAAAACTTTATTACATTGACATTTTTTTTGCAGATTTGTTCCTCTAAAGTTTCAATAGAACAGACTTGTTACCTCGGACTTTTTTGGTGTGATTCATTGGATTTACAACATTTTTTGAGGTTAGGTTGCAAATAATTTGTAAGGGCTGAATTTAAACAAATTAAGTTTAGTAATGTTCAACTTGATTTGTTTGTTTAAATTTAGCCCATATAAACTGTTTGAAACCACTTACCTCAAAAAATTGAGTAAATCCAATTAATATTTTTTTTCAATGTGTACATGCAGTCACCACTCAAATCCACACTTGTTTCCATAATCAAAGTTTTGCCGGGGACTTCTACCTTTCCTCCAGGCTTCAAAAGTTCACCCAGGAGCCAGTGATAATTGGCGGGGTTACAGTCGGAGCACCAAACTCTCAGACGCACAAAGACAAGTTTTCCAGTATTCTGGAGGGAAGTGCACTTTCCTAAGCGCCATCCTAAACGGCTTTGGCACTTTTGAGGGCTTGATATACAGTGGCATCCTGCAATCTATGGCGCGTTTTAGAAGAGATGGAGAAAAGGGATGGAAGCGGGGGGTGAAGCCGGTCCCAGGAGAGGCACCACTTCCCCTTGTTTATGGGGCATCCTAATTGGGCCAGTGTTGTCAGACAGTGTGATGTGACTTCTAAGGCGTCGTTTCCCTGAGAAGTGTGTGTTTGAGTGTTTGCTTGTGTGCACACATGGCGTTCAGACTCTGCCCTGTGGCTTCCACTGCTGTTTCCTGTGTGAGCGGCCCAGACTCGCCGTCCTCCTCCTCCAACCCTCCCAAACGTATCATCTCCGCCACCGCCGCCACACGCGTGGAGGTTCGCCCACCTGCGCTCTGCCCGCCAGAAAGCCGCAGGTTCAGAGCGCTGGATGGCAGGAACTTCCCGATGTCGCCCCCTTCTTTTTACTCCGCTGCTTCCAGCTGAGGAAGAGTGGGTGAATACGGCAAACTTTACCTGCTACGCCACGCTCGTATTTATAGCTTGGGTTTTTGCATGTGCTTTTTATATATATATATGCATCTGCTTACCGACTGACAGCGATTTTTATCTTGTTTTCATGTCTGGCAGTGACACAGATATTGTACATGCCACATGCAAGAGGGAAAAGTGCATAAACATTCATATTTGTGTGATTTATTTTTTAAGAATTGTGATTTAGAAAAGTTAATATTAATAATTCATAAAGGTTCTTATACAAAATGTTTATTTTAGCTCTCTTTTGATTATTTTTAGCTGCAATCAAGGCTGTTTATGTGTTAACGTAATAAAACGTTTTATTTATATAATGTAAAATGCAGCTCAAAGTGGTTCCAAGGTGGAAAAAAAGGATAATCAATAGGTCAAATGCTTTTCAGAAATAAAATATTAAAATATGGCTGAAATAATGTGTCAAGTTAGTTTTAGGGATATAAGTATCTGTAAACATTTCTGACCTGTACTTATTAAAATACAGAAACAATTTTTTTTGTTCAATATTATTTATTTATTTTGAATTAATGAAATCTTATTGCTGACAAATGGGTAAAATCTATTGGCTTGAAGCAAAGTGGCAAATTCTGAGGAAACAATTCTTGTTCAAAATACGGCAGACTGGATATTCTGGTGTATATATATTGTGATATGTTTAATCAGAGTAAAAATAAAAAATATTGATTGATTTTAGTTGCAAATTCAATTCAATTAAATTCAATTCATGTTTATTTCTATAAAGCTTTTACAAATGTAGATTGTGTCAAAGCAGCTTAACATAGAAGTTCTAGTAAACTGAAACTGTGTCAGTCCAGTTATCAGAGTTGAAGTTCAGTTTAGTGTGGTTTAAATTTCACTGCAAATAGGGCTGTTAACTTCATAAAACAATTTATTTCTATAACCTAAAATGTAGAACAATTTAATTCACAGGTGAGCATAAATCATAATCATAATAAATAATTAAATAAGACTGATCAATTATACAAAAAAGTGCTAAAAATAATCACAATTACTCATGCCCCCTGACCTGTAACTATAAAAACACATTTTCCACCAGTGACGCAATCTTGTCACTTTCCTGTTATTTTCTAAGTTCTGGCAACTTTAGCCACCAAACCACATTTGCCAAAAAACAATAACAGAACAAGAGTAAAGACGTCCAAACAGGATGTGTTTTTACTTCCAATAACAACTAGATGGTGCTCAATGAAACAGAACATCTCAATATTCTTTTTAAAAAGATGTCTTAAAGGAATAGTTTAACCAAAAAGAATACAAAAAAATAAAAATAAATTACTCACAGGCCAGTAGTTCCAAACGTGTGGCGAACACAAATGAAGATAGTTTGAAGAATGTTGGAAGTCAAAACTCTTAAAGTTCTGGAATATTGGAGGATTAGTGAATGGTGACAGAATAATTTTTTTTTCCTTTAAAAACTGAGATGCTGAAAAAAAACCAACAGACTAAACACAATTTCCAGGATTTGAGTACAGAAAATAACAACAACAGACAATTCTACAATGTCTACTCAACAAATGACTTCTACATCCACAAACATTTATCTTTAAGTGTTTTTCATTTAGGTTTTTTTTTTTGCCTTCAAATATTGTAACATGCAATTAACTGTGACTAATTAATTGTCACATCATGTAATTGATTTTACTATATAGAATACTTTTTTTTTGCAGATTTTTTCCCTTTAAATCTGAGATGCTGAAAAAAACAACAAGACTAAACACAATATCCAAAATATAAATAACAGAAAATAACAACAACTTTTAAAGACACTTTTATAATGTCTACTCAATAAATAATTTCTCCACCACAAACATTTCTCTTTAAGTGATTTTCATTTAGGGGGCTTTTAGCCTCCAAATATTAAAAGCGGCAATTAATTGCTATTAATTGATTGTCACATCATGTAATTAATTACATTAAAAGTTTGAACAGACCGACAGCCCTGCTTGCAAGAAAACATGCTTAGTTTGAAGATAACTTTGAGAACTAGGCGTAAATGGTAAAAGACAAAACAAAAAAACAAAAACAAAGGCAGAAATAAACTCCATTTGGCAGTTGGAAATCAAACAGCTGTGAGAATAGACTGTGTGCAGGAGAAAAATAGGGGTCCACTCTGGGGGTGAAAATGCACCAGTTAACATCCTGTAAACAGGGCCAACAAAGGCGAGATTTGAATAATAGTGCAGAACAGTACACGGAGGTTACCAATTATTTTTGCATAAGCAGTTTGAGATATCTCTCTCTCCCTCCCTCTCTCCCTCCCTCTGTGTTTAGCATTGAACATCTCTTTCTCCACTCGCGGCTCCTCAAACAGAAATCTTTGAGCACGGGGTAAAGCTTTGTTTTCTGCCATTTGATGGCATTGCAATCCCAGTTGCTTTAAATAATTCATCACGTGCAGATTTGCTTTAAAATAAATTAGATTGTTTTCTCTGAGAACCGACTTTAAAATGCTTCGCATCTAAACAAAGCAGTATGATAATTGTGACTTTGAAAGTTTTCTTTTTCTTTTTTTGCAAAGATCATTTGAATTTAGCAAATGTAAATGTATCAATTGTGAATTTTCCAAAGCATTTTTATTTACATTAGAGTGTAATGTGCAATGCATACATTTATTTGACCCTTATTATGAGAAAGAAAAAATAATAACAACCTGAAACCAAAAAGGTAATTAGTTAGAAGTAATTCATTAGAAAATATTATTACACTTTGAGTAAATTCTTAAGCTCTTAAATGTAGCAGCATGGTTTTAATTACCTGGATTTTAAATGTTTGTATATTTAATTACTATCACTTGCTTTTTGGGTTAAAGCATTATGTTTATTCGTTCATTTCTGTTCTACTTTTTTATTATTATTTAGTTTTAGTTCATGAAAAACCAGCACTCTTATAACGTCATAATCTGTAGTTTTCAATTCTAATTTTATTTTTCGAATACAGGATTCTGATACGGGATCTGGCTCCAAATCAAAATAATCTAGCCTTTTTAATACACAGAGAGCATATTAAATGCAAGTTTTTTGCCTTAATGATTCAAATAATGTTTGTGAAAAAATATAAAAATTTGGGTGAAATAATGTGACATTTTTATTCAGCGATATATTTGTAGCATATGTATTTTGACCAGTAAAGAATATCAAATTCCAAATTTAAAAAATGATATATTTAAATTAAAACAAAGAGTATTTAAATGATAAAGATTTAAAGGGGATAATCGGTTTTGTTATATTTAAAAAAAAAAAAAAAAAAAAGTAAAAAAAAATAAAAGGTAGGTTTATGTTAAGTTTACCTATCTACAGTAACTACAAACCCACTTAGCTCTGGAGGGAATATGAATAAATACATACAGTTTAAGACATATAAGTAAAAATGTAGTATTAAAGTTGGTGATTTGAAAACAAATCCAGATTTTCCAAATAAAATATGGTTTTCTCTATCATTGCTGCATTGAATATTTCCATAAAAACCTGTTGTCAGGCTGAAATCTAGTAAGGTCAAATCAGTCTTAGTCAGGTGTGTCAAACAGCAGTTTAGATTCAACCCTGTCCAGCTAATAAAGTCATTGGACAAGCAAAGGTTATGTGTGCTGGAGAAGGCTTAGAACTGAGATCTTAGTAAAAGTGTTGAATATTAAAAGTGCAGTATTTAACAGTGCTGATTTTTTTTTGCTGTGTCTGTACACCACAAACTGACACAGCACAGCACCTGTCTCTCTCCAGAGTCACACTTCACTGCCAAAAACTCTCCGCTTCCTGTTGGGGACTCTATTAAGCTGAATTTTGCAAGACTAGTATCCTTTATTCATAGTGGTCTCTTAAAACACTAGGGTTTCACACTCATGCATAGTTAACTGTTAATGCAAAATGCTTGTATGAAGCAGCAACAATTACTGTCTCGCATCATGCTATCAATCCCCAGGATAACACATGTCAAAAAGCCTCCAGTTAAACACCTGAACCCAAATAAACCAGCAGATTACTTCATTACAGGTCAGATGCGTTAAAAAGTACTATAGTAATTTATAGTATAGTGTTTTGTCTTGTAAAGTGTATTATACTGGATATGTTGTAGTATTTACAACACTTTGCTACACTGTAAAACCGAACAGTCAACTTTATCAATTGAAATGAGCGTAGTTAACTCAAAATTCACTGAAAGTTAATTCTACTCATTTGAAAAGAGTTTTGAACTCAGTCTTGAAGCTAACAAGTTAATTAAATACCCCATTACTTCAACTTAAGTTCACAGTACTCATATTAGTTTTTTAGCTCAAATGGTTTGTAGAAATCGGTTTTCTTCAAATGGTTCGAGTTGCCTTAACTTATTGAGCTTTACAGTACTCAATTGGTTTGAGTTCTCTTCATTTATTGGGTTTTACTGTGCTCAAATTGCTTTATTTACTCAAATGGGTTAAGTTCACAGTACTCATTAGGATTAGTTTATGAACTTAAATTGTTTGTTGCAATGGGTTTCCTCAAATGGTTAAAGTTACCTTAACTTACTGGGTTTTACAGTGTAATGAACGCTACTGCATATCATAGTTTGACTGAAAATGGTAATAAATACTGTATTATACTTTAGTTTTTACTACAGTAAACTGTAGTGTGTTGTAGTTTAATGCACCTTATAGTTATAAGCACTAAATCTACAATATTGAGTCACTTGTTTATATTATTATGGTTGTTGTGTTACCATAGCCATTATAAAATCCACCACAGCAGATTAAATGAAGTATTTTACTGTACTATAGTTCAAAAACACTATATAGTAGGGTTGTCATGATACCATTAATTCATGTCGATACTATACCAGCTGAAGTATTGTGATATCAAGTAGTATTGCGATACTGTAATTCAAAATCCAAATCCATGAAATGTCAGAAAAATACTATATTTTATTTGTTCTAATAGGCCTACTTGAATTAAATTAATAATTCTCTTTTTGATGAAAAAAGTATTTGCACGTCTCTTCACCTAAAATGTATTTATACCACCAAAAATACATTAAAATAAACGATACTACCATGGTAACAGTAAACCATGCAACCCTACTATATAGGACTTACTATAAATTACTATAGTATTTTTTTCTTGGCAGAGCAATAAAAGAGGTCTCAATTCTAAAGTAAAAGAAGAAGAAGAAAATAAATGTTTATTTTTTCCCCTCCGCTTGGTTCATATAATGACCAACAGCTGTTACACCTGCCACAATGAAAAAAAAAACATCATAAACATTGATTTGGTTTATTCAAGCACAATTTTAATGAACATCTCAAAGGCAAAGAAAGAAAAAAGAAAGAAAGAACATTTTCACTGATGTTTTAATGTAAAATTCACATTTATTGTTCTTATTAAAAAGCAAGCTACTGTAGATCCCAAATATGAATAAAAAAATTTGATAATTTCTTAAATTTGAATACGCATAATTTGCCAATCACCCATGGTTAATAAAAAAAAAATGAAATAAATGAGGCCTACTTATTTTCTAAACAATATGCTCACTGCAACATGTTTCCAAGTAAAGGCCACGGAGAAGTGAACTAAAGTGTGAAGAGCATTATTTTGCAAGAGTAATAGGAGAGAAGTGTTTTGTGCTCGTTTATTTTTATCGTGCTCGGGAGCTGCGAGAGGAATGACAGATTGAAGGATTCGGTGGGCGTCTGCTTTTTCGCTCGAGTGTCCTGTGTGTAGTTCACACATGCCCACCGTCGCTCCTCACAGAACGCCAAATGCCAAACCATTCACTGCTCAAAATGTCCAAGAACAACCTGCAAGAAACGCGTCCAAATACACTCGTTTTTATTTCCTAATTATACACTCATTTTCTGCTCGCTTTACTCGCCTCCCTTAACTTTCTGCAAGGCAATTCAGAATGTAATATAGACTTTGTAATATACAGTTTAAGTCAGAATTATTAGCCCCCCTGTTTTTTTTTTGTCCCCAATTTCTGTTTAATGAAGAGATTTTTTTTTTCAACACATTTCTAAACATTATAGTTTTAATAACTCATTTCTAATAACATGATGACAGTAAATAATATTTTACTATATATTTTTCAAGACACTTGAAGCTTTAAGGGACATTTAAAGGCTTAACTAGGTTAATTAGGTTAACTAGGCAGGATAGGGTATTTCGGAAAGTTATTGTACAACAATGGTTTGTTCTGTAGACTATCGAAAAAAATATAGCTTAAAGGGGCTAATAATTTTGACCTTAAAATGCTTTTTAAAAGATAAAAAAATTGCTTTTATTCTAGCCGAAATAAAACAAATAAGACTTTCTCCAGAAGAAAAAATATTATCAGACATACTGTGAAAATTTCCTAGCACTGTCAAATATCATTTGGGAAAATAAATAAATAAATCAAAGGGGGGCTAATAATTCTGACTTCAACTGTACATCTTTCAGGTAATGTACTAAAAAAGAAATGTAAAAAGAGTAAATGTTCTGCACATCCATAAATCAATAAATGTAAAATATAATTTCAAAGCCTCCTCAAAATTGATTTTCAAAAGTTAGCAATGCAAAGTATTTAAAAGACCATCTGTAAAATTCTTAGCTCTTCTGGATTTATTAAGTACGCTTTTGAGTAAAATGTTATTATTTGTTTTAGTCCAAAATAGTTATTAACATTTATAGAATTATTTACGTATTGTTCTTATAGAAAATTAGCCAGAATAACAAATGTTTTTATTTTTAAATTTGTTGTTATAATATTGATTTCTTAACTAAAAATTATATAAACATGTTTATAAACACAGAACATTTTTGTTTATGGACATAAAATATCTAAATGTCACATTATTGATTTAAAATTAGGAAGAAATGGCGTTATTTTACAGTTTAAAATAAACATCCTTTTAACATCATACTGTAAATCAAGTGGTCTCCTAATTTCCACAGAATACATGTGACATTTATAAATAACTAATAATTTTTCCACTTCTGATTTTTATTTTATGAGTGGGTTGCATCAACTTATACCAGTAAACAAACAAAAAAACAAACATCATCTTCACCTGTAACCCATAAATACTGTCTTGTGATTTTTATTTATTTTTTTTAAATTACATGAGGTATGAGGGGAATAAAACTCTCCTATAACAATGAACAATTAAAATCTTATTCCTGGGTTGAGAAATTAAATTTAATGAATGTCGAGCTCTGCAACAACAGATGGTCTTCTTATACAAAATACAAAGATAGATTCCTTGTTTGAAGACCGCCTGATCAAATGCCAGTGGTTATCAATTAGGAGCAGAGTGATGGTTAGTGAGCGGGAACATAAAACACTGTCTCCTCCTCCACACACACACACACATCGTCTACCTTTACAAACACATACATTCATAAACACTACCTTCAAATCGAATCAGAATAATATTATACTACTCACGTTAGAATTATATGCGACGGAAGACTTTATTATATAATTGAAAGACTGATTTTTCTTTCATTTCAGGGTCACAAATTTACAAATATGACAGCTGAAAAAATATATACACAATAAAACATGAAAAAATTATAATAATAAAACATGATTTTCCAAGTTAGGTACCCGGCTCATTTAGTTTTGCGAGTGTGCTGAACTAAAACTAGATCACTTACTCATTTTCTCTGTAATATGTTTACCAAAAATAAAAAAATTATTCAAGTGACTGAATATGTAAATGAATGAACGAGAGAATGAATACAGAAGGAAATGACCACAGCCATCTTCATATTTGCAATATGATTCTCAGGCTCCATAAACAGTAATGGAGTGTGGTAATATATACTGCAGCCCAACTGGAGAGAGCAATTAAGACGCTGCTCAGATTTAGTAGAAACGAAGCTACTCCACACAAGCCAAGGAGGTAATCGTGAGACAGCCTTGATTGTTTTGTAAGAAGATGCGTTCCCTTTAACTTTTTAAACACTCCGGCATCTACAGAGACTCTGTTTTAATGGAAATAAGCGAGTCTGGGAGGGGAGAGAGAGAGAGAAAAAAGGTCTAAGTTTTTCTCATTTATTTACTTCCCTAAATGCATTCTTAATCATATAAAAATTAAGGAAATAAGAATAATTAAAAAATGGAAAATTTTTCGAGCACTTTCGGGAACGGCGAGGTCCTCGCGTCATTCTGCTTCAAAGAAAAAAGATAAATGATGATGCCATTAAAAAGTGAACTAATTAAGGAAGGCTTCTTTTAAGAACTCATTAACTGCAACCTCATTTACATAATGATGCATATTAATTAAGTTTTAATGAATCTGAATTTCCACCAAGCCGCTTTTCTTTGGCTGTGGAACAAATTGAACAAATTATTTAAAAGTGTTCTTGAGTCTACTTTTCACACCAAAGGGGAGAGAATGCAATCATTTGTAGAAAATCATATTTTTTTAGGCAAGGCCATCTGTTATTTTTTTCTTCTTTTTTTATGTAATCATTTACCCTTTTTTTTTTCTAAACGTAGGAGATTGGTAGCATTTCCTTGCGATTTGTGTGATCAAGAGTAAAAAACATTAGAAAATAAATCTACTATTAAATAAAGTAGACTTTTTTTATAAAGCGTACGTCCACACAGTCAACAAGTAATTACAGTGACTGCCTTTTATTTTTCTCTTACACATCACAAGACACTTTCTCCAATGAATTTAACCATATATACACACAATGAAAAAAAAAAAAAGTTGCAGACATCATAATGTGTTACCTTAAAGACCTCTACAGGACTTGCTATCTGTTGCTGCGGTGTTGAAACTGGAACAAGAGAAGCATGTTTAACAGCAGCAGCTGCCGCAATTTCAGGTGTTACAGTGGCGTGTGAGTGACTTAACACATGTGCTGCAGAAACATCAGTATCATCTCCTTCCTTTCTGCATGCAAAGCTCTCTCTCTTTCTCTCTTTAACACCACCGCACCGTTACTAACATAAATCCGGGAATAAGCACAGCCTGTGGGACTGACAGTGCACAAAGTTTGGCGTTTTACCCTTTTTTTTTTGTTTTTTTTTTGGGAGGTGGAGGGGGTTGTTTTTTTTATTTCAGGGGAGGTGAGAAAGGAGGAACGATAGGTAAATAAAAGAAATGCTGATGAAAGCCATGGCAGGATGCTTAATGCAAAAACTCACTTGCGCCCGCAAATGGAGCTCTTCTCTCCCCTCCGTCTCCCAGATGCTGAGCTCCGGATGTTTCTCGGAGGTTAACCTGACACAAGCGACAGCTCCCCTCCTCTCGCTCCTCCATCCGCTTTAAAGGAATCACCTTTCTGCGCTGCGCTGGATGCCGGGGCTTCTTCTGACAGTGAGCACCTTCCTCAGGGGAGGTCAGGAGTCAGGGATTCAGATGAGGCAAGCTGGCGATGCAGTGTAACTGAAAATGGAAAGCAGATGTTAGTTAATTAGGGAAAATGTGACTGACAAGACTTGAGCGGCAAGGTACACGAGCTAGCCGGCACCGAGCAGCTGTTGTTGCCGACTTCATTGTCAGTCTCGTACACAAGTCACAACATCCCCACGGCAAAACGCCGGCCGCGTACGCAGACAATTATCAAAATAGAATTAAGCTTGATTTAATCATACCCATCTCTCCTTTGAGTTTTCGGCCAACGTCGGCCAGCCGTGCATGTGCGTTTTTTTCTTCTTTTCTCGCTTCCCTGTTTTCTTCCAGTTGATTTTCCGCGTTTATCTCGTCGCCGCCGTGCACCCAGGGCTGTGACTCCACCGAGACTTTCGCTGTGAGAGAGGGTGGAGAGACAATAGATGGGGGAGAAAAAAAATGCAGACAAAATAAAACATTCTTAATGAGGCTCACGCAGTAATCTTTCACTTCTCTCTTGTGGAGTAGGAGGATGCAGAGATTTTTGGTGGAGAGTTTCGGGGATGTGAGAACGAAGAGGTGCAGAGCTCATCGCTTCCATCGTCATGGATCTTTGGACTGAAAAACAGATTAACGTGCAATTATTATGCAGTATGTTCACAGATTGATCAGACCGTATTTGCCTTTTTGACCTTCTGGGTTTATGTACAGTAGTCATAAGATGTCTTTAGACATACTGTAAAGGATGAATTTATCCAAAACAAAATTGTCTGAATTTTTTTATTAATGATGTTCAAATAGTACAAACAACAAAGACAATCAAACAAACAAACCATCCCCAAGCGCTGCAAATTAAATAAAAATGTACAAATGTATGTTTAAAAAATAATCATCAAAAATATTCTAAACAAAACAAAAGAAGCCAGAACTCTCTTAAAATAAAACATTTCTGAGTTTATGTAGGAAGGATTGGAGAGGTTCTCAAAGTCTCCTCAATTTGTCCTGTTTGTGGTTGAGGTCATAGGTTATTTTTCTAAAGGAAGAAGGACTGACAGCTGAGAAATCCACATGGAAATAGCTGGAATTTGAGAAGTAGACCATTTTAGTAATATACATTTCTTAGCCAGAAATGTAAGAGTTGTAAACAGAGGTTTGAGTCAATAAGGTCTTCAGGAATGTCATTCAACAAAAAAAGTGAAGGCGAGAAAATCAAATATACTCCTATTAGCTCTTGGATTGCAGAATAAACCCCTCTCCAAAATGGTTGGATGTGAACACAGGACCAAAATACATGAAAAAAATGTGCCCTTACAAGTTTTGCACTAGTTTTGTCATAATTGACGAACACTTTTTTATGTGTAAATGCAAAAAGAGAATTTAAAAATCTTTATTATAATACATTTTTTAATGTCATTGTCATGTTGGTTTTGGCTAGGTTAACTTTGTATATTAAAATAAATTATCTTGACGATATGTTTTTGTCTCCCAAAGCATGAGAGTGATGTTGGCAATTATTTCATTTTAGGTAAGCTGTAACAATCTCTTGAACACTGGGTATACTCTACACTTCATTTAAAAATGTTACTTTAAGTACAGTAAATACAACCATGAAGGAAATTTTAGTTGGGGAAAAATATATGTTTAACTGTTTGCAAACACTATTAAAAAATGCACACATTCACTCTTATTTGTATGGCTAATATGTACTGCCTAATATGCAAAATATTTATTTTGCATGACTGGATTGATGGTCATGTATCTTTCCATGACTAAAAAAAGTCATATACTAATTGTTTCCCTACTTCTTTTCCATACTTACCTCGCTGCCTTTCAACTAACGCTGGCAACTCTCAAAAGAAAATTACACAACCACAGCTTCATTACCACCAATGTTATCAGTCAGTGATGTACTGTCAATAACTAATTTTGAAAAAGCAAAAACATAAACATAAGTAAACAAAGTTGCTTAAAACATTTTTTCAAGCAACAAACTGACCCTGGAGGTTGCTTCTGAACATTGTTACTTTAATTTGATTGCCCATCTCAATCATTTTGACAGCCTAACAATGTAACTTTTAAACCTTTCTGTCATCCTAGCAAAATAGAAAAGCATAATAAGTACATTGCAAAGACAATTTGGCCTTTTGTACTGTATTTATTATGGGAGAGTTGTTATTTTGGTCTCTTTTTAGAGCAGACAATACTATTAAGCCACATAAAATGCACTGACAAAACAAAATACTGTATATGATGAGGGTGTATAACCTTTAGTTCAAAATGAAAACACTGCACTCTACTTCACCTGAGATGCTTTCAGAAGTGTGAATCTGAGTGGATCTGAATTCATACAGTACATAAAATCACTTTTAGACCTGAGAGATAAAGAAAGATTCAATTAAAAGCCAGTTTGATTCATATTTTGATATCAAATGCACTGCCATTAACAGCATGACTAAACTGCCCAAACACTGTGTGAGGCCATTATACTGTATGTTGTATAATTACAATTTACCAGGAATTTATACAGTACAGTCCCTTTTTTTAAATCACCGCCTGCAATGTCTATGCTTTGAGCTTTATCTACTTAAAAAGGAGTAGACAATGGTGACTCCCTTGGGTGATGCATGAAAAATCTGAAGAGGATATACAGGTTTAGACACCTATGAAAAATTCATAGAACGAGTGTATTAGGAGGATACAGTTACATTGTTGTGTTAATACGTGTATAATTTACAGACTTGATCATTACAGTTTTGATATTCTGCTATTTGCTTTTCTTTCCATGCAATCTTAGTTTTCCACAGAGCCGAACACGTGCAATAAAACCACAAATCGATATATGCACCGAAAGGTTTTCCTCTCTTTATATAGATCTTCCAATGTAGACATCTGATACATCAAAATATATGCAAATTAAATAGATGATATAGAAGTTCATATTTGGATTTTACATATATAAAATGGATGTTTACAGCATATATATCAAAATATTGCAAAAATGGCCATTAAATTTTGATTTAATACATTGGAATTACAAATATGTACATGCTGGAAATAATTGTATATGTATATAAATATTACACAATCATGAAACTGCCATTTTTGCAATATTTTGAAATATATTACATTTTTTTTAATGAGAAATCAAAATATGAATTTGTATGTCATATGTGTAATTTGCATATATTGCCATATACCGAATTACTTAGTTTAAGTAGTGTAAAGTAAGAGTTTATGTACTTTTTTTCTTTCTTTTTTTTCATTTCACATGTCAATGCCATGTTGGTTTTGACTACATTAACTTTAATTTCATTTTATTGTCTTTAAAATATGTTTTTTGTCTCCCAAAACATGAGAGTGATGAAGGCAAATATTTCATTTTAGGCAAGACTGTAACAATCTCTTGAAAATATATAAAATGGACGTCAAATCTACAATATATAAATCAAAATATTGCCTATTTCACATTTTATTTAAAACATTGGAATTATAAAATTATATCCAACATGTACATATTTGTATGTATACAAAATTACACAAACATGAAACTGCCATTTTGCAATATTTTGAAATATATGTTGCACATATTACATATTTTACGTGTATTCATCTTACATTGATTGCTTGTTGTTTTAAACAGGTATGACTTTCTTTTGTAAGTTACACACAGTGGTGGAAAGAGTACTGAAAAATCATACTTAAGTTAAAGTACCATTACTTGCCTAAAAATGAAGTCTAAGTAGAGTAAAAGTATCTGTTGTAAATATTACTCAAAGTACGAGTAAAAAGTAGCACACAATGGCATAAGACGTTAATATCAGGTTAGAATTAGGCTGGACATTGGACATTGATGTCAGCCTGACATTGGGTTCTGATGTCAACCCGATTTTCATTTTCAAACAAAATGCAACGTCCCCACAACGTCAATCTGACGTCATGTGGATGTCCTGTGCCTGCTGGGTGTTTAAGGCCGTTTCAGTCATCATACAGTAAACATCCGTCATCTTCTCATCAATGACATGCACCTAAACAGTCTCTGGGTCAAAGCGTGTAAAGGTTTTGGACATCTTGGACACTTTAATGCTTACAAACAGTTTGCTGCAATTATGAATTGCTCATGTCTTGAGGTAGTTCATCATGATGCGATTTACCTTCTATGTGCGATTTGATTGGACAGGAATCACAGGACTGCTAAGGAATCACAGGATTCCTAAGAAAAACTACTTAATTACTATAGTTTGAGTATTTTTTAATTTGTTACTTTACACCACTGGTTATATAAAAAAAACACATTTAACTCTAATGACGTTGATCTTCAATTTTAAGCAACTGAAAGTGCGTCACACCTTTTTTTTTTAGATAAATCCCTTATTTTTCAATTCTGTCTGAACTATCCCTTTAATGGCCGACAAACACTTATTATTTCCATTTTTTAATTTTGACAACACACTGCAGAGAGCCAAGCACTGCTCTAAACCGCTGTCTCGATGCCTAAATCTGGGCACGTTACGTAAATCTCTGGTCAGCAATATTAGCATGTGAAATTGATGAATTGCTAGACATTAGCCCCATTCAAACAACAGATGTTAATTCACTTCAGATGTGAATTATCTGATCATTTGTGTCAGGAAGCATAATATGAATGACACAGATTATCTCAAATTCGGCTCTTCCCCTGGTAGACTAAACGTCCTCTGTCTCCTCAGGTAAAGGGCTCTGGAGTTAAAGGAGACAAACTCCAGAATGTTCCATTAGCCAGCCGTGTCTCTAAACATCTCATTAGGACCTCAACATGGCCGCCTTGGGCTCTGCTGTGGAGAGCGATTGCTTTGCTCTTTGATGAGAAAATATTAGTTATGCTGGCTCTGGATCCGAAAACATATGTCCTGTCGGTTGGTGTCATTAACCAAGGACACTGAAACAATCACGATGGCCACGGTTCGTAAGGTTGCATACAAATGTCTCAGTGATAACATTTACTGTGTAACTATTACAACTGCTGTGTTTTTAAGCAAATAGTCTGTGGTTTAAAAGTCTAGTGTTCATTTTGTTCAGTGCAAAATTTTCGCTGACCATCCTTTTTTTCTTCTATTTATAAGATGGGATGATGACAAAATGGCATTAACACTAACATTGACTATATCAGAATGCTATATCTTTAATGAAAAAGAAACGACTAAAATAGAGTTAAATTAATGTAACAAACATTTGTTGTTATTTTTGTCACAATTTATCATTGTTGCAATCTGTTCATTTATTATGGAAAGAGTGTAAGTAGTATAACAGAAAAAACTATAGTGTGGATTCACAGTACAAAATAAAGCTCAAGCACATCAAGGTTAACCACAAAGTATTTGAGGTATCATAACAATTGTGTTTATTTTATTTTTAAAATGGAAAATGAGCCATTTAAGTGAATCTGTGAGAAAATGTCCCACCACACCACACAACAACCTTAAAACATTATGCAATTTAGAGTGTGCCTCATCAACGCAATCTCACGGCAATTGGTAACTTTTTGATTTAGTGGCTAATTCGTATGATCTAATTCGTACAATTTAGTACGATTTGCTCATCATCCAATGACGATTGGTTTTAGGGGTGGGGTTGGGTGCCACACTTCCTTTTTAAAATCATACATTTTTGTACGACTGAACTAGCCACTAAACTTACAAAACATAAAATACATTTTCTCATGAAATCAGGCTGGCCTCACACAGGTGAGTGGGTTTGACAAACCACCCGTAGAAAACACACAATTTCATCTCTCTGACATTAAAAATAAAATAAAATTAAATTAATTGAGCAATTACAAAGTGTGCTTCACACAGGTGAGTGGGCCTGACAAAAGAACTGTAGAAACACTCTTTTCTCTCTCTCTATATATACAAAACTCCCCCTTCTAACGCTAGCACTTAATTCTTAAAACGTAGATGTTTACCTCTATACCCTGTACTAACATACTGTATCATATTTAATATATGAATGAAAATAAATGATTAAATAAACAATCTTAGTGATCTATAAAAATAACAATGAAAAAAATGTCCACATTAGCAATTTCATAAGCATTATATGCAAATATGATGTATTTGTTTCTTTGTTCTGTCAATCAGCTTTACAGGCCTTTTTTATGCCCAACACCACTAAATCACAGAGCTTTCATGATAAAACTAAGCGCTTACTGTAAATGCAGTTTTACAAAAGAGGGAATTTTACAAAATGGGCAGACATAAAGCATTAAATTATATAAGTATATTAAGTATATAAGTATTCACTTATACTACTGTTTAAGTTTGTATACTATTACTATTGTAAAAGTATAACTGATTTTCATTTGTGGGCAAATAAATAAAAGTGCACTAAATTTCAGAATACTGTCAGCTATGCAATGGTGCCAATTGGGTTTTTCTGGCATTTGCTTGATTTTATGTTCAATTCTGTGATCATAGAACAGTAAAATCCTCAAGGAACTGTCTTAAAAGTTAAAGTATAAACACATCTTTAAACTGTGTGTCTTTTATATCACTGTGCTGTGTGCATGTTTAAAAAGCAAAACATAATGTTTTCAGTGGTTTGAAAGTTTCTCTTGCTATTAAAAAAAGTTGTCAAAACAAACAAAAAGAAAACTGACTGCATGCACTCCTTAAAGAAATAACCATGGTTTAATTATAGTAAAAGTGTAGTTACCATGTTTTGTGTGTGTATGTGTGCATAAATTGTGTATAACCACAATTTTACAATAAATGCCATTGTTGAACTATATGGTTAATGTTGCAAAACCATGTTTAATTCGAGGTCATATCATGGTTTAAATCCAAAAAACATGGTTAATAATTTCCATAAGGGACAATTCCATGTGGAATTTAAAAAATCATGGTATATCCAAATGGCTTACTTTCAATCAAATCTTTGATTCTTTCTTTTTTGTTTTATTAAAAAGTAATAAAAGTAAGCCATTTCACTAGTGGTCTCGAGACTTCTGGACCCCTGCTGCAGACAGTTGCTTTGCCCCAGATTCAATATAGGAATGCTATGTTCCATGAACTAAGAGCACCATGCTGGTTAGAATGTGTTGCTAATCACCTCCGTCTTTGTTATTTCTGCGGTTGAATCCTTTTCAGCTCAGCTGATTTGATCAAGGCACCGCCGTTTCCAGACTTTGAGCAGTTTCTCTTTCCCTCCCTCTAGAGAAAAAGCATTTACTGAGAATCCAAAAGAAAAATATGGTGTTAGAACCTCCCCTTCCTTCAACACGGTCTCGTGGGAGCCAAGGAAAGGTATCAAAACAAAGAAAATCAAAAATTTCAGACTAGATAATAACTTGGATTACAAAGAAGTGCGCAGCCCGAAGAACTAGTAATTGGGTCAAGAGTACTTCATGTGCAAAGAATGAAAATAATAAGATGAGATGAAAAAAGAGAGATAAGATTAGAAATATGAAACCTCGCGCTTGTTAACTTTCCAGAAGATTGGCATGTTTTAGTTGCATTATTTTGCTTTGTTAATTTGCAATATGTCTAATATAGCACAATATTGTCATCTGTTTAAAGGTTAGTCCAGCCATGGCCTCTTGGGCATATATGAAGCATCAGGCTGCTGTCCATCCTGGTTACTTCGATTGTCTCTTCAGTTTTTGGACCATGTGTCAGAGCGCTGAGCATTCATACAGCATGGCTGGACGGGCGGTAATGCCTTTCTGTCCACTACAGCCACAGATGGCCCCAGGGGCTTTATAAGCGTCTTTGGCAGGCCTGAATGCCAGAGTCCTCTAAATAGAAATAATTGTGTTGGACAATCGCTGTGTGCTTAGCTATCGCTTTGTGACAGAACTTTTTTTGCCGTTCTGACGCCCACGAGCCTGGCTAGCGATACATGCAGAATATGCTAAGCTATGTAATCTCAGTGCTGATTAATAAGTGCCACGAGTGCTTTGGAGTGCTCACGCTGGACGCTAATGGCTCCATTCAGCGGTTGTGTGACCACGCTGGAAACGGCGGGACCTAATGTCTTGACATTATTCCACTTGACCACTCTCGAGTAGGATGATGATGACCTTAATTGTGATAATTTAGCCCGGCTGCTAATATAAATTCGTCCTGAATAAGGCTGAATGCTCATGTAATGCAAGCTGTTCTCTGTGTTCATTAAAATATATATGTGTAAACATTTTTGGGAATCATATATTTCTTGAATTCCAACTATTTCAATCAATTGTTTGATCAACACATCCTGTGTTTAGCAAAGTGGAAAGACCATATGGAGACATTTGTTTCAACAATAATAATGAGGTAAAAAGGCAGCGAGTGGATCATTTCGGACAATTTTTACAGGTTTCAATCTTTTTTTTTTTTTCAAGTTGCCTCCTTAAGTTGTTTCATTCTTTCACCTCTTCTTTTCTTTTTCTCAGACTGCACCGCTAGCGCCGCAGAGCAAATTTGCAGGCAGCACAGTGCACCTATGGCAGACGCTAAATACAAGCTAACAAAAGACCCAAACAAACACATTCAAAAGCAACTCTCCTCAATTTTCCAAACGACTTGTCCATTTTATGACAATACTTTTTTCCCCCTCGTTTTTGTGCCAAGCCAGTCTTTCTTTTTCTCCCCCCTTCTAGTCAAGGCAATCACCTCTCTCATATACATCTGTACAAATTGATTTCCTCTTTACAAGAGAAGATAAAGAGCACAGCAACAGAAATACCTGTAAGTGAGGTATAATTACTGAGAGAGACACCCCCTACTGAGTCCATTCAGCAAAGTCCCAACAACATGCATTTAAAACCTCAATAGCGCTCGACAGCCTCGTACGAATAAGCCAGAGATTTGATTAAAATTATAGCTCTTTTGCTCCTACTTCATCTATTAAGATAAGCATCTTGTTCAGGGCATTTTTATATATACATATAAAGAGGGCTGGTACAATTTAACAGTTTTCTCCTGCTGCTTCCTACAAAAGGATCCCTGAGGGACCCCACTTCACACTCACCTGTACAAAGCGCTTGGTGTCAGAGTGGCAAATGGCCACATTCAATAATATTCAGGGGCTCTATCTCTGACAGAGGGTCTGAAAGAATGTGTCGCTCCATTGTTCGCTTTTTAATGTGTAGCGTGTTGGCTGGCAGTGGCCTCGGTATTTGTCAGTGCATGAGGTTGTAATATTGTAAGATTTTTGTTTTGTTTGAATTTAGCTGGCAGTGTATGAGATGCAATGCACATAATCTGGAATGGTTTACTCAAAATTTAAATTCTGTTAGTTTACTTATGTTGATCTACACCAGTCTTTTTCTTTTGAGGAAAAATGTTTATTGTGTTTATCTCTTATCCAGTTACTATCTATGTTTGGGGAAAAATGGTTTCAGGATTTTAAAACACTCCAAAGTTCCAGCATCTACATTCCAAGTCTTTTTGAAGCACCATTCGCACCACCAGCGACGCCATCACTGCTTGTCACCAGTGGACGATAGTTTAGTTGCTAGTGGTTGCCTAGTTATTTTCATACACGTTAAACGTCCCGTTTTTCCCGGGAATCTCCTGTATTTTACTGTTCTATCCCGCTATCAACCTGTAAAGGTATTTTCCCATATTTCTCCCGTTTTTTCAATCATTTTATGAAGGACGGCAAATAAACATTAAAGAGCCGATGCTCCATATACGCAACCCATACCGCCAAACCACCAGGGGCCGTCCCTTGCTCTTAAATGTGAGTCTGTTCTGTGCTTTTGTTTTATTTAGGCATGAAAACACTTTGAAATAAATATAAAAATGGCGGGATTCCCGTTCTTTTTTCACAGGTGCCGTCGCCCCTCTTATGCAATCCTCAAAACAGTCATATAGCGGTGCGTCACTGTCAGCTGACGTGCTTCAGAGTGATAAATAGACGCTGTTCCCCAAACGGATTCTATACACGCGATTTAAAGCGGAGCAAATGTCTCAGTTTTGGGTGCGTGTTTACACAGACATATACACACAATTAATAATAATAACAACATCTAAAGATGTTGATCTTGGTGGATTTTTTTTCAAACACAACTAATTTTGACTTAAATGAGTATAACAGTTAGGAAAGCAATCAAATGTCTTCATTATAATGTAGATGTGTGCATTTTTAAAGTGACACCTCCGTTATTTCATGCAATCAAACAAAAAATCCAAATGAGATTCATTTGTTGCTCTTTAATCAGAATGTGTAAGTTTTACAGTGAAGAAAAGATTAATGAGATTTGATAACTTGATTCCATTTCTTTATAATAGCTATTAATTTTATTAAGCTGAACTGTTTGCTAATTTATTGGCTACTAATGTATACAATTTATTTTTTCTATTGTAAATAATAATAATAAAACATATTACTGACCATTTAACTGTTTATTTACAATGAAACAGCTCCAGAAGAACAGATTTAGTAATTGGGGATTTTTTAGGGGGGTCCCTTATTATGGTGGGCATATCCCTTATTTTCACATCCCAATGTTAACAGGTATGGTTACTTTTGTAAATGGATAGAATAAATCAGATTGATAGAATGAATCAGTTTTCTTGCTGCTAAAAACCTAAATTTTAGGGGAATTATTTTTAAAAGATGCCTAATAGACATCTAAACCTAGTTGTCTTGGCTAAAACAAGGCTAAATTTGGGCCATCAATGAAAATCTAATAGCTGTCTAAGAATAGGCCAAAACTACAGTAGACTAGTCATCAAATAAACAGAAATGAATCACTACACGTATAATGTCTGTCTATTTGACGACTAGTCTAGTTTTGGGCTATTCTTAGATGTCTATTTTGACTGACAGCCCAAGTTAAGCCTTGTTTTAGCCAAGCTGTCCAAGTTTAGATGTCTATTAGATGTCTATTAAATGCAAAACTGTTTGCTGGGGTGTTTTTTGTTAGTTTTAGCCTGGCACAAGTATCATTTTCACCTCCTGCGCAACACTGATTATGTCAACATGGACATCAGTAATTTAATTATTTGCCTTAATCTGAATAAGACAATAATATGATTAAGGTGTTTACATGACTTGCTTTTTTGAATGTTCCTTTGATGAGCCTGTTTTACATGTTATAGCACATAATTCGATTAACGTCATTGCGTCAACACATTATCCTCATTTCCTCCAGAGTTTTACGTAATTTTGGGTGTTTCATTTTTAATTTGTTGACTTTAACCGCAGTTTGGCACTTTCATTCAGGAGGATTTCATGCATGCCGGCCTTGACAAACGAGATATTGGTTGCATGCATGCAGCTTAATGCATGTTTGAGTAGTTGTGGAAGTAGTCAAAAGTGGACTAGCTCAAAATGGTTCCACCTCTATTTAGTGTTGTCCACTTGCGAACGCATTGACAAACATCCGTCTTGATACAATATCTGCTGTAATGCAGGGCTAAATATGATTAACAGACAAAACTGGATGGTGTTTTTTACTCATTTTCTTTCTGTTCAGGTGTTAACTGCTATAATTGAATCATTAAATCAGTTAGTTGAATGTTTTTAAATAAACATAAAAGTGACTTCACACATTAAAAAAATAATACTCCATTGACTACTTTTATCACAATATAATAATACTTTTTGATTCATTTTCCATCTTTTAAAACTCCACATTCCTTGTTGTTCAAAACGTATCCTTGTGCATTTCACAGATGAAAGAAAGTCATAAGTTCGGAACAACATATGCGTGAGTAAATGATGACAGAATGTTCATTTTGGGTGAACTATTCCTTTTCATAAGAAATGAAAAAAAGAAGAACAAAAAACAAACAATCAGAATATTGTCAGATGATGACTGTGTTATACGTCTCATTTCAGGCAGTATTTTTATAATTTGTTTGTCTTGTTTTAGGTCATTTTGGCAGCTATAGTGGAAACCTTGCATTTGAACAAAGAAATAAACAGAGTTTTCAGCTGAAAATAAGTTGTAACCTACTGAATAAAAAAGCTGCGACAGTTCTGGAGAGGATAAAGCGAATAGCAAGAAGTTTTATGCACTTTTACCTCATATTTTGCAGGTGACAGATATGTCAGGACCTAAAAACCCTGCGGTACAGAGTTTTTCTTCCACTTAAAAAAGGAGTTTCTTAAACCAGAGAGCACACAGACAACCCGAAGGACTTGTATTTTTAACAAAGCTTTTCTCTGTTTTAAATATCTTCAAGTAGACTCACCTCATCCCTCCGAGCTTTCGCACTTTTCTTTTGTATTAAATTTTTTTTGGGAAGGAAACGCATGAAGCAAAACAAGAGCAGAGGGCTGTTTTTCTTTTTTAGTGGTGAGCTGATACTAAGGTATTGTGAGTTTTGCGCTGTCTAATGATCCACTGACGGTGCTGTTGTGTCCCGTGAGGCCTGGTTTGAGTGACTTGTCTGATGTGGAGAGCTTTTAATGGTACATAAAAATGAAGTCACGTAATAAATGAGAGGGAGAGCGAGAAACGGGGAATGGGGGTTTGAGAAAGAATGTCCGTTTAGTTATGACAGTCATGCTTTCCTTACACTGGCATGTACAATTATATGCTATTTAATAGTTAAATGGTTACTACACAAATAAAATTTAAATAATTGGCATGACTTTGGTCCATTTGCATATAAATACATCTAAATACTTCCAAGTATCTGGCACTGCCTCATAGGATCAAACAATACAAGAGGGCATGATAGAAATGACTAATAATCATTTCACAGTATGATTCCCTTGAACCGTATTCATGGTTTATTTATAGATGCAGATATTTTTGCATGTGTGTGTGATTGTGAGCTTTAAGCAGTGATCATGCTTAGATATAGAATGTCCAGAGTTGATTTCAGGATGCATTACTTTAAGATTAAATGAATGTTTAAAGGGGGCATTTGGAATTTTAGTGCTTTGCATTGTCATTCCTCTTCTATTGTTGGCAGAGAGTTCTACTCAAAAAAAAAAAACTGAACCGCAAGTTGATAGTGTGAGTGGCAACGAAAAGCACAGGAAACTTCTGGAAAGATGTTAAATGACAAAAAAGCATTAGGATAAAAACAAAACTTTACTTACTGTTTATTTATTAATTTGCAAATTGACTGATTGACTGATTGGCTGCTTGTTTGTTTGTTTGTTTGATTGATTGATTGATTGATTGATTGATTGATTGAACAAGAATTTGCACAGTGTGTGTGTTTTTTGTGCTGGTACCTTGGCTGGTACCATTCATTCAAGTGATTACTTCAAAGTAGCTGATTCACTTGAATGCTAGTGACTCTAAACTCCCAATATCGTCTGAGGTGGTTCTAAAAACCTTGCCCACAACAGCGCACACATACTAATAGACCCAAGTTTGTTCAGCATTTAATTTTGAAGAACACCACTCGGAGACCATCCTCCTTGTTCAGTTGTGGCCTGTATTTATTTTTAATGTGCGTGAGTGCCGTAAAGGTGTCAGAAAGTTTAACCTGGTGCCATAAAATCAATGTTCTGTGTCTTTAATATAACCAAAGGGGTCACAAAAATATATATATATATTTGCATGTTGTTGTTTTTTTATGTAACTATTAAAAAAAATTCTGTATGTTATGGATAAAAAATGGTAATTCTAATAGTTTAATAAAATAAATTATATTTTTTAGAATACACCAAGTGACCCCCTCAATGTCCCGCGACCCCTACTTTGGGAACCACTGATTAAGTGATTATCTTTATAAAATAAGCATTAAATCATAGGTCATTTTGTTTGAAAATAGGTTCATTCGGAAATAAAATTCTGAAATATTGTCCTGAGACATATAAATGTTAAATTCCAACTTTGTTTAGAAATAATTTCTGTGACAAGCCCCATTTACATATTTAACACACTTAAATATCACATTAAATATCATTTATACACATTTAAATATCACATTTGCAATCATGCTAACATGATGAAATTTGAGAAAATGCAACTTTTGTTTGTGTAGCACTAGACATGGAATGATAACCATTTTCAAGGTACTATATACCATGGTTTAAAAAAGTGAAGGTCTCAAAACCGCCAAAATGTTCTGCTATACCGTTCCTATGGTATATGCATTTTTTTTTTACGTTTTGTTTTACTTTTTTTTAGGACAACAGTATCTTCAGCAGAAAAGATGTCAACGATGCCATTTTAAATTGTAATGAAAAATCTGTTTTGGAACCTAATGAAGACAACAGAAGTCAATGATTCATTTGAATTATTTAGCCTGACATGTTTACTGTTCCAAAATATTATAAAAGTTTCTCAAAATAAAGTATATTGTGTTCAAAGGGGAAAAAAGTTTTAGTTTTTTTACCCAGACATTTAAAAAGAATATATTCTAAAGCAGTAATCACAATACCATAAACCACGATGTTTTTATCCAAGGTTATACTGTCAGAATCTTTTACCGGCCCATACTTATGTAGCACCCTCTTCCTATTTTAAGGGAAGGGCCCTGGATTATTATTAAATAGATCAGTCTGAATAGTATTTTAACCCCCAAAAACCCAACATGACACCAATTATGAACATCCAATGTGATACAAAATTACCTTTGCAAATTTACTTAAATACAATTAAACAAACACATGTAGCCTATACAAACAAAATAAATAAAAGTTTGTTTGAAAATAAAGCTTTTCGTTTTCCGTTTTTCAAAACATCAAAAATCAACAGTTCATTTAGTAAAGCTCAAACATTGTCCATAAATGAATAGTGAAATAAATTAACCCTGTTGCAGGCCTATCTCGGTGCTTGTGTTCGTTGTGGCATAAAACACAACTGCCTTTTCGAAATAACAGTTTGCTCTTACCGGAGCCAGGGAATATTGCAGAACCAGTTATAGTCCGTGAAGGAAAAGGAGATAGTCGACAGGGTGCGTCGCATCCAGCGCTGCCAGAGGAGCCACTGGGATGTCCTGGTTTGGTTTCTCGGGCTATCTGGGATGTCCGGGGTCGTTGGCGATACTCAATTGCGGTTTACTGACGCGAACTCGCAGGTCTCCTTAAGTTGGCAATGAGGTTTTTATGTTCCTCTGTGTCGAGTTTCTTCGCCGGTGTTTTGTTTTTTTCTGAACGCTACCTTAATCTACAAGTGACTCAAACTCGCTCATTTTAAGGCAGGGAGCGGCAGACTTGTAACAACTTTAATCAAAAGATAAACACAAAACAAAACTTTCCAACTGGACCTCCTTCACAGGACTCCACACTTGCAAACACTTGCTCCAACAGGTTAGCGCAGCTCTAGGTCCCGCCCACACTAGTCAGCGCTACCAAGCCGACCAATCACAGATCTTGCGCTACTCGTCGTTGCGACGTGTAGTTGCATTTTTTTGAGAGCTGTGCGTCAGCGACGCCGACGGCCACGGCGAGGGCTATGCATCCACACGCAGTCTGTGCCGGAGCATACGCGTGCGCTTGACGCAGAAGTATAAATCCGCCTTTAGCGGCTAACGCTGTTTTTAGTAAACACAGTGCAACATATAGTCTCGTGATACTCAAGGAGGAGATTGCTATCTTCACAGGATCATAGACATATAAGCTATCTTCAGTTTTCTATTCGACAACTAGCCGAGCAAATACGCCAACGTTCACCCCGATGACATCTACCCAACAATGCTCTTTTTTATCTTATTCATTATTATTATTATTGAAAATATAGTAATGTACAACAACTTGGCATTATCGGTACATCTTTACATTACAAAAAAGGAAACAGGTGCAAATAAAGAACAAATAATATGTTACATAAAATAATTATAAGTAAAATAATACTAAATATTAAAAAAAAATAAAAAGGACTAGGTGTTTTCCTGTAATTTACTTTTCTATCAAAGATAGAAGATTAATTGCACTTTTTGTTTTCATTATCTTAAGGGATTTTATACATGAAAGAACCTCATTATAAAAAGCACAAAACATTGGTTTCACCTTCAAATATTTTGATTTATGTATTAAAATTTTCCAAGCACAAGGATGTAGTTGATTAAAAAGGCATCTTCCTTACTGTCCATTACAAATCCATAAATGATGTCATTCACATTAAAGATCCTGAGGTGGGGAATCTTTGGGTAAAGCCAGTCACCCAACAATGCTCTTCTGCACCCCTCATATACCTTCCAGGATATTCATTTCCGGTCACCTTACAACCACTTCCGTCACAGCACAACAGGTAAAACTGATAAATTTAACTATAAATGCATAAATTCAGAAAAAAAACAAACAAAAAAATAAACATCCATCAATACACAATAAACAACTAATGAAATAAAATTGAAATAGTATAGCTAATAAATGAATTGACAGCTGCGCTTCATTTGTTTGATATTACATATCTTGTAAAAAGCAAAAACTTATATAGGGAATATTTTAGTTTTCATAACCTGAATTAAAGGGCCAATTTATATGCATTCTGATAATGTTTTTTTTTTCAATATAATGTCAGCTTGCATACTGTTAAAACAACTAAAACATTATCATAGTAAATAAATATTGCACCCAACACATTCTTTCTGATAATCTCAGTGACCAAATAAGCACTTATTACAGCTTACTATATACAGTAAGGAGTCTGATTGGGTAATTTATGGTCATCTCTGAGGATTTGGGGGAGGCGGCAGTCAATTTCACTGTTGTACAGATAAAACAAGACTTAAAGAGGTTCTCGGTGTCTACGTCAATCCCAACTAGCTGGTGGGAAGCACAGTCTTAAACAGAAATGGAACAGTGTGAAAATCAAATTGTGTGGAATAAAATCTAATGGCTGTGTTTAAAAGTGTCACAACATTGGCGAAATATATGGTTGCGCTCTGTCACAGTATCTCCGTTACTCTGAGGGTGTTCATTTCCTTAAAACAGTCCCTTAGAATAGATTGGTATCTCTATAAACCATGGTATTTTTCAAAGCGTTAAAACTTGACAGTTGCCCAAATACACCGAACATAACTTTTATTTCCTCCTCTTGGATTCCTTTACACACCTAAGAAAAAAGCAATAATGGCTTGTGATGGAGCAGTCAGACCCATAACATAAGACGGTATGCATTGCACTTCTTTTTCCTGCAGCTATTACCTGCCTCTCCAATGCACTCTTTGTATTCAGCATATGTTAGACTAGCAGATTGCTTGGCTGTTCTCTTGTGGAATAATCAGTGCCAGAGCAAATGCATCTGCTTCATGATAACCATTCTCAACGTGAGCAAATGTCTCAGAGGTTGTCCAACACATCCACCTTGAAATGTAGCTGATTCACTGAGGCCTGCTTCTCAACATTAGAGAGTTGTGATAAAAATGTTGATTTTTTTTTTTTTTTGTGAGTGGGATCTACAGGCCAGCTTCTGTTGCATGGCAAGACAAAACAACGATCAGGATTGCTATACACTGTAAAAAGCAGTTACTTGACTTTACTTTGACAAAAGAGAGTTAACTGGTTGTTTTTAAAGCAATTAGATGACTTAAAGTAAATCTGTTGCCTTAAAATTAAGTAAAATAAATATGCACTTAATTTAAAAAAGCGAACTTGTCAATTTTAAGGTAATGGGTTTCTATTTTAAGCAATTAGTGTCACTTTTTACAGCTCAGGTTGAAGTTTGTGCAAAAAAAAGTCATTTTAATACAGAATTTGGTATTGTTAGTCACATTTTACTATTTGACCTTTGGCAAAACATTTGAAAGGATTTTGATAGGAATCCAGGCAAATTGTTTAATGTCAAAAATTTCCCATAGATGTCACTTATGGTCAAGTTACACATACTGACCATCAACTGTTTTCTCAGAGGACGGCAAGCTGACAAAACATTGCTGTTACTCTGATACAAGTTTTATTTATGGAGAAAATGACAAAGCACTGCAGTGTTTGGGTGTTCTGAGTTTGACTGAGATAATTAGTCGACTGAAATGTGAATATTCCATACCAAATATTAAGCTGATTGGTCGGTTTTTGTCACATGACTCGTAGTGCGCTCACGGCAATTATTCAACTGTGTGACTCTGGAAGGCTCAAGTGCATCACGTTGCTTGCGCGCACAAGCCTCACACCTCCGTTGGAGATAACAAACTTTCGCAGACTCTATAAAAGACGCGATATATAAACAGCCCCTAAAAGTCCACCATTATTTGCGATCTCCAGCAGTAGATCTTCTTGCACAGACATGGAGGATTCACCTGATTTGTTGACAAATGTGTTGCAGGTCTATTCCTTGGCAGTTTGCAGGTCTTTCACTGGGCATTTTCTCCTTAGCAAAGAAACTTTCCAAAGTCACCTGTTTCTTACTCATATCAAGAGTTCACACTTAGCTGATGATTGAATATAAAGCTGCTTGGCATGCTGTCCCAGGAGAGAGCCCTGAGCTCATAAGATCCTTGAGCCCTGGGCTCCCTCCCGTTGCAGGGCGAGAGGGGAGTTTGAGCTCAGGTAGATCTCAAAAACTCCTCTGCTGTAGTAGTTAAAAAGGATTGCTCTTAAGAGATAACCACCTACTAGGAGCACATCTATGATGCAGATTTGGATTAAATAAATTGACTTAAGTTGTGTGATTTTGGACGGTAGGAGGAAATCGGGGGGTCTGGGGGAAACCCACGTGAGCATGGGGAGAACATGTAAACTCCACACAGAAATGTCTGCGGGCTTGGTAAGGTCTAGGACCAGTGACGTTCTTGCTGTGAGGCGACAGTAACCACTGGGCCATCGTGCCACCCATCTAAGAAAAGAAGGAGAAGTAGGGGTGGAAGGGGGGATTCTTCAAAATCAAGATGCCTGTAAAATGGAACTTAGGGTATTTATAGTGACTAAGGAATCGTCTGATTGGTGAATCATGAATTGGCTAATGCATGACCAGCTGTGTTTAATAATAAGCACATGATCCTCTTAAAATTAGTTTATAAATAAACCGCACTTTGCTGCTTGTGGTTTAAATTTGGGCGTTCAAGTGACAGAGATGCGAGAGAATACAGTATTTTCAAAGTCTTTTCAAAACTAAATATCGTTCAGTAAAACGTAAACTATTAATGACCGGCACTGGGTCCACTGCTTTATATCACTATTGGCGATACTGTTTTGCCAGAATTTCACTACTTTGACCTCAGTTTTAAATGGAAGAAATCAATGTCTGTCTTTTTTTGCTTTTCAGTCATTTAGCACACACTGTATGCCCTGTTTTTAGATGCTATTAAAGAGATTTTTGTTATCATTTACTCACCCTTCACTTGTTCAAATCCTATTTGAGTTTCCTTCTTCTGTTTAACCAAAAAAATAAAAGTAGTTTTGAAAAATGCTGGTAGCTGGCACCTATTGACGTCCATAGTATGTTTTTTTACTATAAAAAATCTATGGGTGCCAGTAACTGGAATTCTTCAAAATACTGTCTTTTCGTGTTCAAAATAAGAAAAAACCCACAAAGGTTTAAAACTACATGAGGGAGAGTAAACGAAGATGTAATTTTCATTTTTTTGGGGGTAAACTATCCCTTTAAGATGAATTTTGGTTGATCGAACTACAAGTAAATGAGCATACACTCATATTCTTTTATCCACTTTTGACCAGTTTCCTGAATACTTTAAAGATAGACTCTGCAGGGGACCGTTTGTATGGACCTTTCCTAATCTTTTGATTTCAAATGATGAAATAAGATGAACACAATAAACAATTGAAAACGATATGGAGAGCAGCAGCATTCCTTTCTTCTCTGAGAGCAGCAAAACTCTGTGGGTTTGTTGTATGAGTAATATTATGAACAATGTACATTTATTTCAGCATCAAACCAAACCTAAAAATTACAGATTGCAAAGTTTAAATGGCTAGTACACTTCATTAACATGTCCCGCAATGTTTTAGAGAGCAGGAGGTTCTTTTTCTGGGCATTTGCTGTACACTATGAAAGCAATCTGATTGAATGAGTTTTCAACTACTGCTGGAAGTGGTCAAAACAAGACAAGCTCAATTTCAGGCCCCATTTACATCTATATTTAGAATTGTACACTTGTGATTGGTGAAAAAAATGGTGTCAGAAAAAAAACAGGAATATAGAGAGAGTAGATCCTCATTTCTTTTGGAATAAAATAATTAGGAAAGTTAAATGGGTTGTAAATTCCATTTCATGTGTTAGTTTAGACTGTAAATGACAAAAGCATTTTTTTTTCTCAAAAAACGATTCACACATTCTTGGATAACACAGAAAAGAGAAGCGAACGCATCAGAGGTCACCCGATGGCTTTAGATGAGAAGCTGGTAAGCTGAAAAATACAATATAATATCTATAGGCTTGTGTTACTAAGGAATAATAAAAAAAAAAAACAGCATGAGGATTCAAGGATATTTAGATGACTAAGCGTCAATGGAAATGTCAGAGGGACGGTACCGTACAGCTCAGCACTTTCCGAGAACACAGATGCTGTTCTTCTGAAAGAAATGGCATTACAAACATATGCTTTTATTTTGCATTTTATGGTTTTAAATTGCATTCGCAGAACCCGGCACCCCCCATATCTCATTTCTTAAGCGCATGCAGGCGAGAGTGAGGCATTGTGACAGTGACCATGTGCAGTCAGTAGGAAAGGGCCCTTTTGTCTGCCCCGCTCCCTGTCACGGAGGGTCACGCAGGCTTACCCTCGGAATAAAGCCCTGGCCATTGTTATAATTTGCATTGATGCATAGAGAAGGAGATAGGCTGCTAACAGGGGTTACTCGGAGCAGGGGTGTCTTTGCATGGAAATGTATGCTTGGGATGGACAGTATGCTTATTTCATCCTCCCTCCCTCCCGCCGGCTGTGTAGGCCTCTTCAAGGTCACTTCCAAGGACAGTCGAGCCAATTAGTATGCAGATCAGGACCCGATATGGTTTAAGGGTATTGCTCTGATGCAATCACATTAGTTAGGCTAGTAAAGAATCCTCAGCTTGACCTCAATCATTGCAGCCACAGGAGAAGGTGAAGGAAGAATAGAAGAAGGTCCGCAATGTCCTGATGTGTCTTCTTTTCTCGTACCCGCCGTCGCCACGAGCTCTACTGTAGGATCATGGCTATTTTTGATCTTTGCTGTCACTGTGCAGTGAATTAATTTACAAGATTATTGAGGATTTTATTATTTCTTTATTTCATTTTATTCGGTTTATGCCATCCCTGGTAAATTGACACATATGCTTAGCATTTCTTGTGTTCAACTTAAAAATTGTAGTGGGCCACAAACGTTTGGGAGTGAAAATGCTTGAATTTTGCTGTCTATTTTTTTATTACTTTGATTTCCATAGTCAGTGAATTAATTTATTAATATTAAAGAGCCCCTATATTGCATTTTAAAAGGTCATATTTTGGTTTTGGGGTCTCCAACAACAGGCTGATACGTATGCAAGGTCAAAAAATACTTTCATTGTCTTATAATATGTATTCATTTGACCTAATTATCCAACGACTACCATATGATTTGTTCAGCGAATTATTTGTCCCCAAACCTCTCCTTAGCACGTAGCTAATCTGCGCTGATTGGTCCGATGACCCAGTCTGTTGTGATTGGTCGACTGGGTTCAGAGAGACACACCCACCACAGCTATGAAGTAGCACACAGAGTATGTGAGAGCCCAATGGAGGAATGCAATAAAGCAATGCAGTTAAACACCAGCATATTACTCTACTCTTAACCCTAACCTAACCCTAACTCTACTCTCCGCCACTGAGACTGCAGCTCTGCACAAGACGTTTGGCCAGCGGAGAAATTAAAATGGTCGTGCCCAACTGAGCCTGGTTTCTCTCAAGGTTTTTTTTCTTCACTTCCGCCTTTAGTGAAGTTTTTTTTCCCTCTCCGCTGTCGCCACTGGCATGCATGGTTCGGGATCTGTAGAGCTGCGCATCGTTGGATTTGCTCTTCAGTATTTGGACTCTCAGTAGTGATTATTAAACCACACTGAACTGAGCTAAACTGAACTGAACTTAAACACTACAAACTGAACTACACTGTTCCTATTTACTGTGACCTTTTATGTGAAGCTGCTTTGACACAATCTACATTGTATAAGCGCTATATAAATAAAGGTGAATTGAATTGAATTGAATTGAATAACCCTAATAATAATAACCACACACATTCAGTATTAATCCACACAGTGGCAAAAGTTAAACTATTTTAAAAATTGGTCGCCTACATGTTATGATCTGGAGGAAGAAGAAACTGGTCCATATTAACTGTAACAGTTACTGACAAAGTCTGACAAGTCCCATATGTAATAGTCTCTGCTGCTCCTTCCTTTAATAGCAAACGGCTGGCGAATCCCACATTGCAGTGTAGGTTATTGTATTAAAAAGCAGAACCCTTTAACCCTTTATTCCCCGCAGCTAAATCTCCATCTGTCAGTAATCGTCATCTTCACGTCATGATCAGTCCTGTGATCCCCCGCGTTCTGCTAGTGTCTGAAGAGAAAGGCGTGTTCAGATTTTTACTGGAACCGGAACTTCATATTGTATCGTGATGTATCATATCGACGTCGATGCACTCGATCTGAACTCGATTCATTCATTCGACTCTGAGTCGACTATTTCATTAAAGAATCAATAGTTTTAAACACGGTGCACTTTCAGATTTAAACCTCAGCAGGATGTTTTCATTCACTTAGTGCTGTGTTACACACTTCATGAAAGCTCATTTTTTAAAAGATTTTTTTTTTGATCCATCCATTCACCTGTCAAAGGAAAAAAAAAACTACAACTTTGGTGTTTCTTGCATACGCCAGGTAACCTAAAATTAAGTTAACATAAAATTGCCAATCAAAATGGAGCACTGGTGAAAAGACTCTATTTTCTGCAATATAATCTATTAATAATAAATGTTCTTATTTTTTATTTTACTTTATTATACTTTTTGCCACACCACCCTTTGGGAACCAACCCCTCATCCTTGGTGATTCTGATGTTAACATTTATCAGTTTGTCTTAAAAATGGCCTATTACAGTTAGACATGGGACAATAATCGTTTTCAAGGTATACTGCGGTTTGGAAAAGTCAAGGTTTTAAATCCGTCAAAATTGAATACAATACCGTTCCTAAGGTATGTGTACGATTTTTTATCTTCTTTTTTTTTTTTGTTGCTTTTTAGGACAACAGTATCTCTAGCAGAAAAGATATCCAAAGATGCTGTTTTAAATTGTAAAAGAAATTTGTTTTTGAAGCTAATGAAGACAGCAGAAGTCAATGAGTCGTTTGAATTAATTAGCCTGACATGTTTACTGTTCCAAAATACTTTAAATGTTTCTCAAAATAAAATATATTGTGTTCAAAAGGGAAAAAGGTTTTTGCTTTTTACCCAGACGTTTAGAAATATATATATATTTTAGAGCTGTAATCACAATACCTTAAAACCATGATATTTTTATCTAAGGTTATCATACTGTCAGAATCTTATACTGGCCCATACCTAATTACAAGTTCAAAAGGTTATTAAGCTTAGTGATTACTGTATTTTATTTATTTTTATATTTTATTTAGATAATGACATCACATGGAATTGACCCCACAGCCTTGGCGTTTTTTTTTTGCTTGATAATCTACTAGTTCCTCTCAACCTGCCAATGGGGTAAGAAAAATAATCTTATGTCAAAAGGAAAAACAAGATTATTTTGCTTACCCCATTACCCCATGCAGAAGATTATTTTACATGTTTTAAGGAAAAATTCACTTAATATTGGCATATTATTTCTGAAAACCAGTCATTATGTTTTGCTTGCCTAGATGCATGCACAGCCTTGATGTTTCTTTCTTGATAATCTACTAGTTACTCAATAATACTTAAAGTTACTCAAACTATAATTAATCAATAAACTGATTAATCAATTAATCAATTAATCAATAATCTTAAAACCACATTTGTATTCCAAGTTTAAATAGCAGACAAAAAATTAAAAAATCCAGACGTGGTCTCAAACCTTTGACCCCTACTGTATTTCTGACTGTTAAAAGCTTGATCGATGCACTAAACATGAAGAAAAATGTTTTCTAAATAACGCTGATTTCCCAGCATGACCAGTGCAGTGCTGCTGTTGTGCGGTGTAAACATGATTTCAGATGGAGTGTGTTCTTCCCCTTGTGGTCTAGTGCCTGGTCCTAGCCGGTCTGCAGTGGCCTTAGAGCCTAGAATGCAATTTACTACCCTCTTTTTTTTTTTCTTTAAATCTGTGTCCGGGTTGTAAATTTCTTCCAATTCTCGCTCTTTCGCTCCTTCTATCTTTCTCCCCTTGTCGGAATTAATGAGATCAGGTTTGATCAGGGCAGCCGAGTGTTCAGAGAGAAATCTCACAAGCGCCTTGTGTCCTGTAATAGAATTTGCATCTAATGCATACATAAATCAAACATCTTTCTGGACATTTTCATATGCATAATGTCATTTCATCCTGTTTCTTTCTGAGTGGGGTGCTGAAGGAGAGGAGGGGGTGTATGTAGGTGGCTGAGGGGATTGTAGTCAAGTAGAGAGGTGATTTTTTCCCCCCCTTCCTTTTTAACTTCCTTTTAAAGGTTTTCTTTTTTGCTGACTGAGTATTCATAGCGAGTTACAAAGATTACAGATCTTTTGGGGGTTTTCTTGTCAGGAACTTTTATCATGAAGGGGATTGTTGTTGTATGTTTGGGTTGAGTGTCTGAGCGTGTGCACTAATATGTATAAAACATGAGATATGTGTATTTTTGTGCTTGTGCGCAAAGAGGGGAGAATAAACACGCTTTGTGTATGCATGTGCACATCCACATGTGTGGGTGCGAGCGTGTGTGTGTGTGTATTTGGGCTGATGGCATGTTGATAGAGAGACCAAGGGATGGGGTGGGCCGATGCTACAATATTTCTTTCTTCCACTACCTTAGTCTTTGGGGCTTTGTTATGCAAATGCACGGAAGAGTAGGAGATTCAAAGTGCCAAGATTTCAAGATATTTCTTTTCTTCTTCCCTTTTTCTTTCTTTTTTCAAGAACAAAGTGATGAGGTATTTTGATTGTCCTCAATGTTTGGTGCTTCCATGCTAACAAGGCTTTGCTTTGTAGAAATCGCATCGTAATTTGCATGTCTAAGAAGGTACTTATACTACACGTTATCGTGCGACAGATTTACAGTATATATGCAGTAGAAGTGCGCAATGTTAATTTATAGCGGGCATTACAGCTGGCTCGGTTTACACTGGAGACCTTCATATCTGACAGTGGTCTTGAGTGTTTAGCACGAGCGTTATTGGCTGGCTTAACCTTGCGCGGCTCCGATTTTAAAATACATTTGCATTTTTTTCCTCACAGATTTATGAAACAGTTTTCACTTGATATTACATTCATTCCGCTCATGAGCGAGATTGTCCATAACTCACCCGAAGATGAATCTGTTTTCCCACCAGAAGTAATTAAATATCATATTTTCACTCGGAAAGTTAAAATAAATCACTTTTTATGTGAGCAGGAATCCTTGGAGATCGCGCACACGTGTTTCGGTGATGAAATAAGCTCAAATGTGGATGTGGCTCCCGACCAGAAAGAATTAAGCGCTGGCGACGAGCCAAGCTGCAGGAAAAGAATCAAATCTCACACAAAAGAAGCCATTGGGCTGTTTATATCCCTCGTAGAGTCCGGGTAAGAGTGTTGGTAATTTGCTTGTTTTGAAACACGCTCTGTCCCTTAGCATAGGCTCTCCGAAGGCCTCCATGGCCCACTTTTATCCGCTCATTACGATCTACATTAATATCTTCAAATATTAATTGGACTCATGAAGCCATATGAGTCGGCACCCTTGCATGTCGGCTTGTCAAGAGCTTGGGCTGAGGACAGGCTGACGTCCCGGCCACAAAAAAACTTTCGGTGCTAAAACAATGCCATTAACGCCAATCAAGATGACACTTATGAGCCTTATTAAATGATATGTAGCGTTCAGCGTTCTTTCGCGACTGCTCTGCCCATTAATGTAAACCGCTTCTGACCTCTTGGGTTTCTAAGCACCATAATCTAATGTGATTATGAGTCCAGTCTCATAAATAATAAAGAGGGCTAGCAGCATCATTTATGTATTTACATGATGATAATGTGTTGCTCCTTGCTTTGATACGAATTAAAAAGTAATGTGTTTTCGTGTCATTTTGTGCCCTGGCAGAGATGACATATGCCATAACAGAAGTGCAAACATGCTTTAATTATTACACACACACAGAGAAAAGTAAACAAATCATAGTATTTTGGTCTTTTTACTATACATTTCTACACATTTTTAAATCAAGATGATTTTACTTTGATAATGACTAAAGAGCTAAATATATTAAAGGTACATTGATGACAATGATGTAGCAGAATCAATCCTTATTCCTTATTATGCACAGCATCCTCTGCACATTTGGGAAGAAATGTACACACTATTTGTTTATAAGGACGCACACATGCAGCAGTTTAATATTATAATCTGAAATGTTATTGACATGTTGTGTATTTCTGTGCCCTCAGAAATACAGAGAAACTGTGCAGGTTTCTGTTGATTTTGAGCCCATTATACAATCTATTTTTTTATTTATGTAAATGTGTGTAACTATATTAATTCAGTTTTTGTATTAGTTATATATAGTTTATATTAGTTATATATTATATTAGTTTTGAATACTATGCAAATGTTTAGAAGATTTATGTATAATACAGTTTGTAGAGTAATATTTTCTGTCTATTAGTGGATGTTTGACACGAGAAAATTAGATCTAATTGGATTTGCTTTGTAAATATTAAATAAAAATAAAAGTTACTTTTCATTTTACATTGTGTGGCAAGTTTTCAGATTTTATACTCTCAAAATCATTCCGCATGAATTTGATGATTTTTCTATTTATTATTGTTATTATCTTTACACAATTCTGTGCAGAAATAACAAAAAAGTCTACAGAATATGTCTGGCCTGATGTATTAGTCATTACATTTAATCATTAAATGTTTCTATTAAGTTATCAAACATTAATTCTTGGGCATCCACTGTGTAAAACATATGCTGGAATAGTTAGCGGTTCATTCCACTGTGGCGACCTCTGAAATAGAAACTAAACCGAAGGAAAAGGAATGAATGAATAATTATTTTACAATCTTACAAATATTTTATTGAAAGTTAAAACATTTCCTTAAAATTAAGAAAGTTTATCATTAAACAAACGTGTCAGAGGAGTCGGAAAATCTATCATGTTTACTTTTTTAAAATACATTTATTTTTCTGACCCCATTGAAAGATTTTTATTTTCCTGTTTTACACATATACTGACACACATTTGTCTTGAATAGTTAACTGAAAAAATTCAATTCTGCCATTATTTACTCACCCTTGACCTGTTCCAAATCAGTTAAAAAAAATTTTGTTCTGTTGAACACAAAAGAAGATATTTTGAAGAGTGCTGGAAACCAGTAACCTTTGACATTTCATAGTAGAAAAAACAAAAACTATGGATGTCAATGGCTACAAGTTTCCATCATTTTTCAATATGCAGTGCATCCGGAAAGTGTTTGTAGCGCTTCACTTTTTCCACATTTTTTACGTTTTTTATGTTTTATGTTATTAATTTATTTCCTCCAAATTCTACACACAATACCTCATAATGACAATGTAATATTTTTTTAATTGTTGCATATTTATTAAAAATAAAAAACCTGAAAAATCACATGTACATAAGTATTCACAGCCTTGCCGTGAAGCTCTAAATTGAGCTCAGGTATGTTATGTTTCCACTGATCATTCTTGAGATGATTCAGCAGCTTAATTGGAGATAACCTGTGGTAAATTCAGTTGATTGGACATGATTTGAAAAGGCATACACCTGTCTATATAAGGGCCCAGGGTTGACAATGCATGTCAAAGCACAAACCAGACATGAAGACAAAGGAATTGTCTGTAGACCTTCAAGACAGGATTGTCTCAAGGCACAAGGCTGGGGAAGGTTACAGAAAAATGTCTGCTGCTCTAAAAGTTCAAATGAGCACAGTGGCCTCCATTATCCGTAAGTGCAAGAGTGGCCAGACGGAAGCAACTCCTGACCTGGAATTTGCCAAAAGGCATCTGAAGGACTCTCAGACAATAAGAAACTAAATTCTCTGGTCTGATGAGACTAAAATTGAACTCTTTGAAGTGAATGCTAGGGGTAACTTTTGGAGAAAACCAGGCACCGCTCATCACCGGGGTAATACCATCCCTACAGTAAAGCATGGTGGTGGCAGCATCATGCTGTGGGGATGTTTTTCAGCAGCAGGAACTGGAAGAGTAGTCAGGATAGAGGGAAAGATGAATGCAGCAATGTACAGAGACCTCCTGAATAAAAACCTGCTTCAGAGTGCTCTTGACCTCAGACTGGGGCGACGATTCATCTGCCAGCAGGACAATGACCCAAAGCACACTGCCAAAATATTAATGGAGTGGCTTCACAACAACTTGGTGAATGTCCTTAAGTGTCCCAGCCAGAGCCCAGACCTAAATCCTATTGAACATCTCTGGAAAGATCTGAAATGGCTGTACACCGTTGCTTCCCATCCAACCTGATAGAGCTTGAGAGGTACTGCAAAGAGGAATGGGCAAAAATTCCCAAAGGCAGGTGTGCCAAGCTTGTGGCATCATATTTAAAAGACTTGAGGCTGTAATTGCTGCCAAAGGTGCATCAACAAAGTATTGAGCAAAGGCTGTGAATACTGATGTACATGTGATTTTTCAGGTTTTTTATTTTTAATAAATTTGCAACAATTTCAAAAAATCTTTTTTCACATTGTCATTATGGGGTATTGTGTGTAGAATGTTGAGAAAATAAATAAATTGAATCCATTTTGGAATAAGGCTGTAACTTAAAAAAAATGTGGAAAAAGTGAAGCACTATGAATACTTTTCAGATGCACTGTATATCAATATACATACACATTATTTTTCCAATGTGTATTTATTTTCAATTCAAGTGTGATTTACCGTTCCTTATTTAGTAAGGTCTCTCAAAAGGAAGACAGAAAATGATTTATTATATTTTGTCATGACCAAAACATGTTAAAAAGTGCTTGAGTGGAGTTGCGTAAAGACATTGAGTACAATCCAGGCAGCTAAACATTGCCCAAAAGCCTGTTGAAATGTCCCAAATATTTTGCACAATTTGGGAAGTGCTCATGTAAGCCACGTTGAGCTTCACTCATTTGGGTTTCCACTCATTTGGGTGGCAAGTCTTGTGCATTCCCTTCGATTTAACCAGTTCGACTTTTTTTTCAGAGAAATTGCTTAGCTTATAGTTTCTGAACAAACAAATGGATGAGCGAGTACTGTATCTGTTTGCATTGTGTATCAGTGTTGATCATTATCTTCCATTCTCATCACAAAATCATAATCATCATCCACCACAAACAGATTCTTTAAGGTCTCTCTCAGTTGCAGTACTTTTGGTTTTTATCTTCCTCTGCCTGTTCATTTGATTCATTAGCATACAGATAGTGCTCTCCAAAGATATGTCACGCTAGAGGTGTCCTCATTGCAAAGCAGCAAGTCTTCTAAAGGTACTCCATATCTGTGACTGCGACTTGTTTCTATTTTTTCCTCCAGGGATGCTTTGTTCTCTCGTGTGGGAGCGACAGTCACTAATCCTTCATTAAATGGCATTGTCAGCATTTAAACCGGAGCCGCATTTAATGGCTGCTGACCAGCAACACAGTTAAACCATAATTAATTTCTTTGTGCTTGAATTAAGGATGTTTTTCAAAGCACAAGCCGTTCACTAACATTTAGCTCTTTTTTCAGGTCTAAATAAGAGCTTTTCTGCCTTATTGGTGGCTTCTTGTGAATGAAAAGCTAAATCGTTACTTTATTCTTTTTCTATTTTTGTTGATAAATTTGCATTTGTCTCATCTATGTAATTATGTTGTTTCTATGCCCATACCTACTGTAAGTGTGCTTCTTTAGGGTTGTGTGATCATCATTTTACATACAAAAATATATCTGTCAATCTGTACATATATTCTGTCTGTCTTTTAAAAATAATTTTATTTATAATCTTGCATTTATTTTAATGATATTCACTTATTATTATACTTCTATTTGTATCCTCATTTTAACTCAATAACCTTTTTAAACTCCTAATAACTATCTGTCCATCAGTCCGTCTGTCTGTCCATCCATCCATCCATCCATCCATCCATCCAAAAGATTAAAACCCATCCATCTATAAGATTAAGACCCATCCATCCATCCACACATCCATTCATCCATCCATCTAAAAGATTAAAACCCATCCATCAGATTAAAATCCATCCATCTATCCATCCATCCATTCTTCCATCCATCTAAAAGATTAAAACCCATCCATCCATCAGTTTGAAACCATCCATCTCTCCATCCATCCATCCATCCATCCATCCAGCTATTCTTCCATCCATCTAAAAGATTAAAACCCATCCATCAGATTAAAACCCATCCATCCATCCATCCATCCATCCATGCATCTAAAAGATTAAAACCTATCCATCCATCAATCCATCCAACCTTCCATCCATCCATCTAAAGGATTAAAACCGATCCATTCATCAGATTCAAACCCATCCGTCTATCCACCCACCCATCCATTATTCCATCCATCTAAAATATAAGAACCCATCCATCAGATTAAAACTCATCCATCCACCCATCCATACATCCATCCATCCATCTAAAAGATTAAAACCCATCCATACATCAGATTACAACCCATACATGCATCCATCCATCTATCCATCTAAAGAATTAAAACCCAGCTATGCATCAGACTAAAACCCATCCATCCATCCATCCATCAAAAAGATTAAAACCCATCCATCCATAAGATTAAAACTCATCTATCCATCCAACCACCATCCCACCCATCCATCCATCCATCCATTTAAAAGATTAAAACCCATCCATCCATCAGATTTAAAACACATCCACCCATCCATCCATCAATTATTCCATTCATGTAAAGGATTAAAGCCGATCCATCCATCCATCCATCCATTCTTCCGTCCATCTAAAAGATTAAAACCTATCCATCCATCAGTTTAAAACCATCCATCTATTCTTCCATACATCTAAAAAATTAAAACCCATCCATCAGATTAAAACCCATCCATCCATCCATCCATCTAAAAGATTAAAACCTATCCATCCATCCATCCATCCATCCAATCTTCCATCCATCTAAAGAATTAAAACCCATCCATTCATCAGATTCAAACCCATCCATCTATCCACCCATCCATCCATCCATCCATCCATTATTCCATCCATCTAAAAGATTAGAACCAATCCATCAGATTAAAACTCATCCATCCATCCATCCATCCATCCATCCATCCATCCATCCATCCATCCATCTAAAAGATTAAAACCCATCCATACATTAGATTACAACCCATCCATCCATCCATCCATCCATCTAAAGGATTAAAACCCATCTGTCCATAAGATTAAAACTCATCCATCCAACCACCCACCCATCCATCCATTTAAAAGTAAAAATACCATAAACAGTTTTTGACACATTCTTCTTCTTCATTCGAGTTTGAGGAAAAGAAGATAAAACACTTAAACTGCTGGTCCCTGATGACAAAGCAGGCCCAGGAATATGCAGATAGATTTATCGAACTAGCCATACGTGGCCGTCTTCCTGGTCATGTAATGAAGGAAATATACACGGCGAGTGGTCAGAGAGCTCCCGCGGCTTAATGACAGTGGATATCTCTCAGACAGGCCCTGAAATATTTGCTCGGGAGACTCTCCGAGGGTTTCAATCTCCCACAAATCCATTTATATGTTTGCAGCTGATTTATGGCCTTATTTTAACTGTCTCCTACATGCAAATGCAGGAGGCCGCTTAGAAATATACATAATGTGATTCTCAGGGTCATCCCTCCTGCCTGTCAGAACACATTCCAGCCAGGGAGAGTGGAGGGACTGGGGGGAATTGCTCTTTTCTGGCCAGACGCTGCTACCTTACTGCCCTTTTCTGTGTGGAGCCCGTCATTAGAAGAAAATCACTAATGTGTTTTAATGGGAGAGTTCATCCTAAAATGAAAATCCGCTGATAATTTACCCATGCCATCCAAGATGCAGGTGAAGGAGCATTTTAACATTGGTCATTGGTGAGTCAAACAATAGAAATTAATGGCTTCCTGCATTTTTATAAAACAAACAAACAAACAAACAAATAAACAAACAAACAAACAAACATACAGGCGAAAGTTTTTCTTTGGTTAGTTAGTTCAGTGGGTTGGGGTTTAGTTAGACGGTTTTGTTATATTTATTTCTTTGTTTTGGCAACACTCCTGTTTTTCTTTTAATTTGGTTATTTAAAATTACATTCTAAATTCAAATATTCATTGTTTGATATTCTCTGGTTAATAAATTGTTATTTTTGTTTCACTTATCCATCTGTTGCGTTTTCTCAATTTCGCCCAGCACCATAGAGACTCACTTAATGTTACGTATCATCTGACATAATAACTTAAACACGTAACAACAAGAAAAAGTGAAAAGAAATAAGGATTATGTTTTTGTTGTTGTTGTTGTACTGGCTCAAAATTTTTTACAGTGTGGCAAAATCATGACATGCTCCAACTTGACAAGCAAGTGGGTTAAAAACTTCAATGTGTGCTTTAACTGGTCATGGAATAGTTCGATATTAGGGACCTTGGGTCTCGAATAATTTAAGATAAATGCGTTTTATTCCAAATGTAGCAGATACAAGCCTAAATGTCATTGGATTTATGATTGATGAGGCCAAAGTGATCAGCATTCGTGTACTTTATAATGATTTATTAAGCTATCCAATACATTTTTCATTGAACTATCAGAATTATTTTTCTAATCCACTTAATTCACTTGATAAGTAGTTTTGCCTGTATATGTTTTTTCTTTTCTGTTAAAGTTTTTTTTAAAGTTTAAAAAGATTTTTCTGTTCAAAATAAATAAATCAAATCAAAGTGCAGATAACCGTTTTCTGGCATTGTTTGGAAAAAAAGAACCACAGTTTCAGCTAAAAACCTTCACCTACATTAGAAAGGGTCTGACGGTGAATAAATTAACAGCGTTTGTTAATTTTTGGTCAAACTGTCCTTTTAAAAAAATAACTTAAAGGGTTAAATGATAGTTCACCCAAAAATGAAAATGTTATAATTTACTCATCCACTTGTTCCAAACTAGTTTGAGTTCTTTTGTTCTAGGATGGTGGAAACCACAAATCATTGACCTCCATAGTAGGAAAAACAAATACTATGGAAGTCAATAGTTACCGCTTTCCAACATTCATTCATTCATTTTCCTTCGGCTTAGACCCTTTATTCATCAGCAGTCACCACAGCAGAATGAGCCGCCAATGAATGAATGAATGTAATAAGTTGACAGAATAAACCGGCAACTTATCCAGCATATGTTTTACACAGCGGATGCCCTTCCAGCTGCAACCCAGTACTGGGAAACATCCATACAGACTCATTCACACACATACACTACAGCCAATTTAGTTTGTTCAATTCACCTACTGTATAGTGCATGTCTTTGGACTGTGGGGGAAACCTGAGCACCCGGAGGAAATTAACGCCAACTGACAAAGCCGGGACTCGAACCAGCAACCTTCTTGCTGTGAGGCGACAGTACTAACGACTGAGCCACCATGTTGCCCCTGTTTGCCCCATCCCCTTTAAGAGACAGCTACTTATCTTGCACCTGCTCATTTTGACGTGACTGCATGAAGTTTAATTGTGCCTGGAAAAAAACAAAAACAGAAAAGTCTCCATATGGGTTTGAAAAGAGACCATGATGAGTAAATGACAGAATTTTTTCTTTTTTCCATGGCAAACTCTCCCTTTATGAAAAACTGGAGAAACTGATGCAATGTTCGTGAGCGTATTTGCCTTTGTTACGTGAAAGTACAGATGGAGAACTTGCCATGTGATGGGCTTGTTTACATTCAGACGAAGCTACAGATGGCTGAACTTGCATGATGTGTAGAAACATCATGAAGAGATTCTGATATCAGTTCTGAACATGACAAGCGAGCAGAAGCCAAATGGGATCCTGATCAATTTCCAGCCTCTTCCCCTCAGTAAAGCCCTTTCTGCAAAAAAAAAAAAAAGATGCATAATGCTATTCTAATGTTAATGAGGCATATACGTCCATTGGTTTGTTAGAGCAATGCACTACTTGCTTCTGCAGGTCATTAAATAACAAATGAAAGAAATTAAGTGTAGAGAATGCTTTGAATCCAAATGTGTCCATATTTTCAGGTCATGGTGTAGCTTCATTAAAGACATCTGTCATGGAATGTGTCATTGGTGAATGAGTAGTGCAGTTCCAGCGCCCATCTTACGTATAATTCAACATTTATGACTTAAAGCAGGGGTTTTTAATCTCCCAGGGATCCCCCATAATGTTTAATATTTATTAATATTTAAGAATATTTAAATTGATTTTATTCTATGATTTGAAATACATTTAAATGTAAAAAAATTACAACACAGCAAAATTGCAAGAGTTAAAATCCTGGGGTTACTGTGTTTTAGAGTGAAGTGTTGTTTTATGGTGCTGAATTAACATTGATGGTGTAAAGAGTATTCTCTGACTGGTGTAATTATTGAAAGCCTGACCTCATTAACACTGGTAGTGCGACATAGAGTTGAAGTCAGAATTATTAGCCGCCCTGAATTATTAGACCCTTCTTTATTTTTCTGTTTCTATTTTATATTTCTGTTTAACAGAGAGAACGTTTTTTTTCAACACATTTCTAAACATAATAGTTTTATTAACTCATTTCTAATAACTGATTTATTTTATCTTTGCCATGATGACAGTAAATTAAATTTTACGAGATATTTTTCAAGACACTTCTACACAGCTTGAAGTGACATTTAATGGCTTAACTAGGTTAATTAAGTTAACTAGGCATGTTAGGGTAATTAGGCAAGTTATTGTATAATGATGATTTGTTCTGTAGACTATCGAAAAAAAAATATATAGCTTAAAGTGGCTTATAATTTTTACCTTAAAATGGCTTTTAAAAAAATAAAAACTTCTTTTATTCTAGCTGAAATAAAACAAATGAGACTTTCTCCAGAAGAAAAAATATTATCAGACATACTGTGAAAATTTCCTTGCTCTGTTAAACATAATTTGGGAAATATTTAAAAAAGAAAAAAAAATTCAAAGGGGGGCTAATAATTCTGACTTCAACTGTATAAATATCCGGGACATTTTACTGTACGTGGTGCACGCTTCAGATAAAACTTTTCTCATCTTATTTCAGCCACCATGAGGAGCGTTGAGCTGAACTTTGTGTTTTAACCAAGATAATGGGAAACAATTATTAACTGGAGAAATTCAAAAGGTAAGTGATGCAATTTATAAAGTTGTTTCAATCTTTTTTTTCGACTTAATTAAGCAGTGCTTGTCATAAACGCCTGTGCGTCAATATGGGCTTAACATTACTTTGAAACAACTAATAAAGCTATTTTTTTAGCTCAGTGTAGTTAATATATATTTATTATTTATTTGCACATTTCATATATCATATTTATGCACTGTTAGCTTTAAGGGCTGGCTGCAATAATATACATACATTATTATATTAATTTATAATAGATACAGTGCATCCGGAAAGTATTCATAGCGCTTCACTTTTTCCACATTTTTTTTAATGTTACAGCCTTATTCCAAAATGGATTAAATTCATTTATTTCCTCAAAATTCTACACACAATACCCCATAATGCCAATGTGAAAAAAGATTTTTAAATATTGTTGCAAATTTATTACAAATAAAAAAACTGAAAAATCACAGCCTTTGCTGTAAAGCTCTGAATTGAGCTCAGGTACATTCTGTTTCCACTGATCATTCTTGAAATGTTTCCTGAGAAAACCAGGCTCCACTCATCACCAAGGAACTGGAACACTAGTCAAGATAGAGGGAAAAGATGAATGCAGCAATGTACAGAGACCTCCTGAATGAAAACCTGCTTCAGAGTGCTCTTGACCTCAGACTGGGGCGACGGTTCATCTGCCAGCAGGACAATGACCCAAAGCACACCGCCAAAATATCAAAGGAGTGGCTTCACAACAACTCTGTGAATGTCCTTGACTGGCTCAGCCAGAGCCCAGACCTAAATCATATTGAACATCTCCGGAGAGATCTGAAAATGGCTGTACACTGTCGCTTCTCATCCAACCTAATAGAGCTTGAGAGGTACTGCAAAGAGGAATGGGCAACAATGTTGTGCCAAGCTTGTGGCATTATATTCAAAAAGACTTGAGGCTGTAATTGCTGCCAAAGGTGCATCAACAAGTTATTGAGCAAAGACTGTGAATACTTATGTACATGTGATTTTTCAGGTTTTTTATTTTTAATAAATTTGCAACAATTTTAAAAACTCTTTTTTACATTGTCATTATGGGGTATTGTGTGTAGAATTTTGAGGAATAAATGAATAAGACTTTAACATAAAAAATGTGGAAAAAGTGAAGCACTATGAATACTTTTCGGAGGAATCAAAGAGTAACAAAGGTTTAATTTTTACAAATTTTATATTAATCAAACAATTTCTTGTTTAAAAAGACTGGCTTTAAAATAATAACTAAATTAACCCTTTGACTATGTAAATAAATAAATAAAAAATATTAACTTATTTTTATTATTAGTAGTATTCTGAATAAAAATAATGAAAAATAAAACTGCATAAATAATTATTTATAATTAATAGTATTATATTATATTATATTATATTATATTATATTATATTATATTATATTATATTATATTATATTATATTATATTATATTATGGTTAGATTTTAATTATTTTTTATTCATTACTCAAAAGTGTTCTATTTGTTTTTACCGCAATCCTTAACACATTCAGCAGATAACTCTGTTTGGCTGTCCATCACATAGAAAAAGTAAATGGGCTCAACATATCTAATTGGAGAATCTTTTAACTGAATCTCATTTTTTACTCCATTCCTGTTCCTAAGAGAAATTAAGTATTCCATTCGCTGCATAAATTTTCAGGTCTTACTCATGCGACACTCGGGGGTGTTGAATTTTTTATGACAAAAACGGTCTAATAATTGTTGAACAGATGTATTGTTGAAGAGTGGGCTCCAACAGACCTCATAAAACAGATTTAACATGTTAACCCTGGCTAGCCCTTGAATGCTGAAATGATGCTGTGTTAGCATATTGAAATGGGAGGGAAACTGAATGATGTGTTTTATAATCGTATCCTTAAATTACTTCGTTTATTATTTTTTATTGCTTGGATGGTAGATTTTAGGTAATCTATGTAGTTATAATTTTAGAAGAGGTATAGCGGTTATGATTACACTTTCAAGTTTTGTTAGTGATTCTGCTTAGGTTGATATTAAGACAAAAATTATTGCAACTTTTCATATTAAAGTTATTTTCACCATAAAACAATTTTGTTTTGAATGGTACAGTAGGTCAATCCTATGTGTCGGAAACAACTTATGTGTCTTTTTGCTCAGTGGGACTGGAATTAGGCAGTGTGCCAGTGGCAACATTTGAGTTCCTTCATCTAATTTAGGTCTTTTTTCGCTCCCTGACTTGCTGCATAATTTAAGACTGACCCATGCCTGCGCCGATGGCACTGAAGTTTTGACCCATGGTTTGCTTTAATCAGATTCAAAAATACACGAGTTACATGTCAACTGAACTTCCCTCATGTTTACATAATGGGCATCAGCTCTAAATTAGCCCACTTCCGAACTTGACATGCATCAGGAGGCTCCGGGAGGCTTTGAGGGTCTGGATAAACATTATCAAAGGTCAGGAATTTAAGTCAACTTATTCCCTCCGATGTTAGTCCACTTTCCATCAAGTTTTTTTTCAGCCTCTTTAGCAGAAGACCTATTTCAACTGGCCTTGTTGGTTTTTTGATGAAAAAGACTGGGAGATGAGTTAAATTGGTTGCAGTATATGTATGTCTGTTGACTTATGTCAATGTACAGCAGTCCTCAGACACTTAATTCACATCTAAAAATGCTTACATGTTATGTTATGAGTTATGTTATGAATGTTGCATGAGTTTAAAATGTGTGTTTTGGTGTAATTGATGATTATGTCTTTATGTTACGTACATGCCAGACAGTGGTTAAAATGAACAATTCTTTAAAGTAACAAATTACAAATACTCAAATTATAATTACTAGCAGAATTTTACAAAGTAGTATTAAAAATATGTTTACTTTTACTTGAGTTCATTTTTAGAACTTTATTGGTACTTTTACTGCACTATATTACTTTAACCTGAAGTACATATATATGATAGGCTGACAGAAAGCAGGTAGACGCATTTACTTGCAGAGTGAAATCCCTGTAACCTAATGTGCAAAAATCTAGCTGTGATGATATGTTAAAGAAGTTATGCACTTTGAACAGTGACTAGCAAAGCTACGGCCCAGTAGTTGGCGCCACAAGCCAAGTTCTTGCAGCACTGATAGAATACATACAATTTGTGCATGTATTTGAAAACGTAACATTATGTAGTGCATTTAGTTATTGTTTAAGGCCAGTAACCTGTAATTATACAGTAGGCATCCTTCATCTTCTCATCAGTAAGTACATTGACATGGACACCAATAATACGGTTTTAATATGATTAAGACAATGCTTTGATTAAGAGTCTACCATATAAAAAGCGATTTTTTATTTATTTATTTAATCCGATTAAGGTCATAATTGAACTGAAGAGAAATCGAATTAATGTGGATTATGCCGATTTTAGTCGCATTATTGAAGTGCAGTACAGACATGTAAACCCCTTAATCAAACTATTACCATCATGTAGGACTTTTCGCTGCATTTTGTGACAGGATAGTCCATACACACACCTGGCTGTTTGACAGTATTCTTTGCACCTACCGAGTCAGTGAAGACCACAGACACATACACTGCTGAGTTTTTTTTTCCCATTCAGCATGCGGTATAAAAATTCCATTAAAACAACACTCTTCCAACAGTTCATAGTTGCATCCAATATCTGTTATATATATTTGTCACAAGCATGAAATGTTCCCGAATGAAAGTGAAAGTGCCAAACTGCAGTTAAAGTAGTCAAATTAAAAATAAAACACTCGAAATAACATGAAACTCTGGAGGAAATGTGGATAGCGCAGTGATGCAATGACGTTAAGCGAATTATGTGCTATAACATGTAAAACAGGATCATGAAAGGAACATTTAAAAAGCAACTCATGGAAACACGTTAATCATTAATTAGATTAGGGCAAATAATTCGATTACTAATGTCCATGTAAACGAAGTTGAGGGGGGAGGGGGGGGGGAAGAATCTGTCCCCCTCACTTTTAGAGACAGACCATTTAGAAACAGGTGATTAATAATTATATGAACGTATGATCTCATACAGCTGTCCCCCCCACTTTTAAAATGTCCGCTACACCTATGAAACCTACAGGTAAGTGTGTTGGAGCGTGGTTGGAACTAAAATGGAACAATTTTGCATGCTCTTGGACACTGTTAAAGCTTCCACACTGCCATGTTTGCTGCATTTATAAAGCATCCACGTATTGATGTCAGTCTGTTGCAATTTTTCAGTGTGCAATTTGACTGGATGGGAATCATGGGACTAATTATCTTACTTAGCCAATCACCATAGACAAGAAGAAAATGAACTTATAAGTTCAGGTTGAAGAAAAATAGCACAGTAAAAGCAAAGATACAGCACTAAAAATGTACTCAAGTAAAAAGTACACATTTTTAAACTACAGTACATAGTAAAGAACAAAAAGAAAAAAAAAAAAAACTCAGTTACTGTAATTTGAGTTTTGTAAGTCGTTACTTTACACCACTGTCTCCATGTTGTCATTAGCATTTTATCTACACTGAAAAAAAAAAGATTCATTGTAATAATTTTACTACATTTTTTAAGGTAAATTGGTACAAACAATTTTTATGGGCTGAACTTAAACACACACATTAAATTTAGTATTGTTCAACTTAATCTGCTTCTTTAAAGTCAGCTCATATGAATTGTTTGCAGCCACTTGCCTAAAAAAAAAATCAGTAAATCAGGTACAGTTAGACACATCGCTTCACAAATTCTCTCCTGTGTCCTTATGGGATAGTAAATTGTCCATGAAATGCGTACTTCAGAATTCTTCCTTTGCCAATGTTCTTGCAGAGTAGGGACATATGCAATTAGTAATGGGGTCATGGTAAGTTACTCTATTGATTACCTGCCTGTTGAAGTGCCATATAACAGCAGTATCATTGTTTGTGTTTACTGTTCCAATGTATTTTGCATGTCTTTGTGCATTAAAGCCAGTTAAAAGAAGTTCAACTTTTAAATTCGCTCATTGACTTTTGTTTCCTGCACATTGTATTTCTGGTCACAATTTACAATAAGGTTTTATTCAACCCAGGCTCATTCTGAAAACATAGTCCCGAGGACGTTTCTGGAGGCCGCGAATTATGTAGCTGGAGGTCGTATGGCTGCATTTCATTTTTTTAAGCGAACGCTGCGGGGCGGTATGACGCCGTTCCTTTTAGCGCTCGCCGGCTGACTGCTTGCCTTCGTGTGGAGGGCTTTCCCGCAGCAACCAGTTTGTCCGGTTAGCTCGTTCTGTGCGTCGGGGACTCGAGATGCAAAGAGGAGCTGACCACGACGACGACGAGCAGGTTCGAGTAAAAAAGGTAAAACTAAAACAGAATCCAAGAAATAAAGCGAAGAGGTTGATAATAGGGTGATAATGTGGTAAAATCTGAAAACGTGGTAAAAAAAAAAAAAAAAATCGGACGGCTTCTTTTTCCGGACAGCTTTTGTAAATTGTTGGTTGGGTTTAGGGCGGGCGGGTCGATCGGTAAAATCGGTTGGGTTCGGGGAAGGAGGAGGGTGGGTTGGCCGGCCGATTGGCTGGTCGCCCAGTCAATCATTCAGCCAGTCGGACAGACAAACGTTCGTTCAATAGCGGCCTCTGGTGGGTTCACGCGAGAACAGCGCGGGTGCGAACGGCACTCGCGGGAGACGTCTGAGAAGCCAAAAAGACACACACAGCGGCCTCTCGCGGATTCGCGAAAACCAAAAACTGCAAAAATACGTACCTCCCTATCTCCAGAAACGTCCTCAGGACTACGTTTTCGGAATGAGCCTGGGTTGGTTTCAATAGTTAATGTACTTACTAACATGAACTAATAATGAACAACAGTTGTAGTGCATTTATTGATCATAGTTCAACATTTACTAATGCATTATTCATTCATTTTCTTTTCGGCTTAGTCCCTTTATTAATCTGGGGTCGCCACAGCGCAAGAACCGCCAACTTATTCAGCATATTTTTTACGCAGTGGATGCCCTTCCAGCTGCCCACACGAACGCGGGGAGAACATGCAAACTCCACACAGAAACGCCAACTGACACAGCCGAGGCTCGAACCAGCAACCTTCTTGCTGTGAGGTGACATCACTACCCACTGTGCCACCACGTCACCTTACTAATGTATTATTTACATCCAAATTCATGCTTGTTAACATTAGCTAATGCACCATGAGTTAACATGAACAAATGATGAGCGGCCTGGTTAAAACACCATTTATTTCATCCATTGCAAGCTTCCCTTTGTTACTAGATGAAGCCATTTAACAAATCCCCATTAATTCTGTGTATGGCAGTAAGATATAATTTAGGTAGCCGTTAATTACGTACAGTATGCCCTGAATAATTTACTGGTCAAAGACAAATTTAATTAAGTCACAGTTCGTTGACAGTGTAGGTGTGCGAACATTGTAATGCTCATATCTTATGCAACACAGAAAGTGTTTAAAGAGCAGACTAAGGACAGACATTCTTTGTATTTCTGCTCTTTAGGACTTAAGGGATGTTAGTTCATCTAAGTGCTTTAATGTTCTTCCTGCTTCTCTGTATTGAAATACCTAGAATGCCTCTCGACTGCAGTTATCCCTTGCCCTTTATAAACTTATTTTTTCTTTCTTTCTGTATTGCTGGTGAAAAGATGACTTCAGACATTTCTTTTAATAGGGTCTCTCGCACTCTTCTTCTCACTTTCTCAAACAGAACAGAAAATAACCGTCTTTGTGAGAGGTAGGTGAGTACCAGTCTATCACTTTCTTATTGACTTTGAGGTATTTCCTTAGCTTGTATTGATTAAGGCTTGGTTTTGGGTACTGGAAGCTAATCCAAGGTCGTTGCTTTGAGCCAAACACTGTGTGCTTTCTCTGAGTTTTCTATTGTTACAGAAAGGCTTTACAAGAGCTTGTTTTTGATCTTGAACTTGATGTTATGTACTGCTAAATAAATAAATGACAAAAAGTTAAATGTATTTCCTTTAATGTTACCCTTAAATCAAACTTGACAGTTTTTTTAAATGTCCCATCAAGATGCCACCATAAAAACCAACCGCAGCTGGAAGCACACTATAATTACATGAAAAGTTAAGGTCTGTTTGGACCATGAATGTTAACGTTAACTATATAAACGTCCACAGCACACAATATATTCCTGTTTATTATAAGCATGTGGATATATATATATATATATATATATATATATATATATATATATATATATATATATATATATATATATATATATATATATATATATATTTGCTATTTTCTGCTTTAAAGACATTGATATATTATGTATACTATAAATTGTTCTTTGATGACTACATAGGAAGTATTTGGCTTAGGTTAGTGCAGAAATTCTTCAGATATTGTTTGTATTTATATGTACCTAGAAGTTGGCACTAGAATGAAATCTCAGTTTTTACCTTATTTGTAAGGGTCGTAAATATTAATGAGCTCTGCTCTTGCTTATGATGCTCACACAACGTGCAGTATTCTGGAATACACATGTGCAACATAATCATAAATAAATACTTGAACAAACTGAGTAGATGCATTGGCAAATGACAATCCATTCAACTGAAATGGAGCAGAGGTTCACTTTAGAAACAAATATCTATAGGCAAATTGATTTAATTGTGCTTTGTGAAAAAAACAACCCTCATTCTAAAAACGTACTTCTATATACATTTCTGGAGTGTGCCAAATATGTTCCAGGAGCTACGTTTTTTGCAGTTTTTGTTTTCGCGAATCCATCAGAGGCCGCGGTGTATGCTTTTTGAGATCTGAAATTTCTCTCACGGGTGCCATTTGCGCCTGTTGTTCTCGTGTAAATCCACCAGAGGCTGCTGTTGACTGACTGACTGACTGACTGACTGACCGATCAACTGACTCACCCTCCTTCTTCCCTAAACCCAATCAATAGTATTTTCAAAAGCACAGATTGACCTTATGACTATTTGGGCTGGTGCTGGATGAACTTATACTCCATCTTTCCCAAATTTTGCATTCTGATGAGCTGATAACATTCTCTGTGGCCATGCATGACTGTCTGCTTCCTGTTCTTTTAAAGCCTGTTTAGTTTTCAAAATATGAGTCTTGTGTACATATAAAATATAATATGTTTTGTTCACTAGAAAATTGCGTGGGGTGTTCATATCAATGATGCTGTGTGGAACATCACAGCCTGTGATTTGTTCTGATTGGCCTGTTTTTCAATGCGATTTACACTTACAGGTTTACATAAGAACAAGGAAACAATGGTGTTTGAGGCTCATTTTCATATACTGAACTTTTATTATTTATAGGTATATTTTCATTATATGGCATGCTTTAATTCCACACAATTCCTTTTCCGATTAGGTTAACTTAATAATATTTACAAATTTAAGTGGATTGAACATGAAACAATTAAGTCTCCTCAAAGAACCTCAAGAATTGTGTTGATTCAGCTCATTTTAAATAAGTAATTTGAACAAGCAGCAAAAATCATTTTTGAGTGATCGTTTGAGCTATTTAAAGGATTCTATATTCTATAATCGTAAAAAAATCACATTTTTAAAATAATCTCCATAAATCAAAAGCAGAGTCTGAAGGTCACTGAGGTCACAAGCCCAAATCATCAAAATGGGCATCTATTCCTTACAATAAATGTATAATAAATATGTGTATTATTTTGAGCTGAAACTTCTTCTACAAATTCTAAGGACATCAAAGATATTTTTTTTCAAAGAGCATAATAGGTCTACTTCAAAACCAGCTTATATTTTCACTGACTGTTAATATTGTATTGTTATATTGTAGTTATCTTCCTTTTTGTGAAGGGTTTTTTAAGGGTATTCTCTGTATTGCAGAATCTACTGTATTATAGCAAATACTATAAACTTTTTAACATCAACTAATGTGTCTAAGCAGGGTAATACACTCAAAAGAATGACTCATTTGATGAGCTTAACTTAATTGAGAGCAGGATTTCCATTAATTTGTTTAGCACCAGCTAGAAAAAAAAAACTATTTACACAATGAAATACAATTGAGTTGGTCCAACACTATTTTATCAAATAAGATTTAACTCTAGTTAAAGATCTAATAATATGATGTTTGTTTATTATGTGTTGTAAATTTTAAAGTCTCTTAGTTTTATTTGAAGTTGTCCTAAATTAACTAAAAGAGACATTTAAGCATATAAAATATGTTAGTCTGTTAGTACATTTAGTCTGAAGCAGTTTTGAATAAGAGAGAATTGTTTAATCATAGTTATGACTATAAATTATATATTACAAAAGAAACATTTTGAGAAAGTTGCTCAATTTCACTGTAAGTTTACTTTATCCAGAGTTAATGTGTTGATTAATGATCATGTAGCATTTTATATGTAAATTACTGCCATTTGTAGAATCATTTATTAAATAATTATGATTCCCTGTCGTATTTCTTCTGTATTGTGCACTTTTTTGCAAACACAACTACATTTATTTAGCATTGAACCCAAAAAAGACAGAAAATGCAGCTAATAATAGTTTCCCCATTCAAACAGATTTAACAAAAGTTAAAGCGATAAAATGCCCGATCTGCGATTTCTTTAATTTCTCTGGTTAATTCACACAGCCATTCTCTATCCTCCTTGCGTATGAAGAGCACCCCCTATGAGGAAAAACAATAGACTGCCTGAGTGGCACCAATTGCCAGGGGGCAGGACTTGCTCCATTAGGATCCCCAAAAGGTATCTAGTGAAACAAAGCCAGAGTCTACAGTTGATTGGCAAACAAAGTAGGCACAGGCACTTAGGAATTCAATTGCATTTTACCCATCACCATTTCTGTTCAGCCTAAATTGTGCGCCTGGACTAACAGCTTCTATTAGCTCTAGTGGTGCCTATTCAGGTGCTAATTGAGATGAAACCAGGGTTTGTCAAGGCAATTATAACAAATAGCTGGGAATGGCTGGAGATGGCCTTTGAGCGAGCTAAAACTGTGGAGGGGTATTAATCTTTTATAGCCGTGACATGAGTAATAAGGGGTAAATTTATCACTGTATCACATCTGCAGAGATGATATGATATCATTATGATTTTTTTCATCTTTGGAAAAAAAAATACAGAGGGAAAATCTTCAAGTTCAAAAGCCTCAGAAGTTGGGAACTTGTGTTGCTTATGAACACGTCCGCTGGGATGTAACATAAGCCATGGAATTTGAAGCACGCTTGTAGTAGATTTCATGAAAAACACTTGTCAGCTTACAACACTACCAGTCAAAATTTCGAAAGAATGAAGTATTATCCATTAAAATTATTGTTTGATATGATATTTCAGGCTCGTAGCCAAGGGGGTTCAGGTGGCTCGAAAGACCCAGCCCTCAATGACAAAGGTCCAGAATTCGTTCATAAGCTCATTTGTCCTATTTTAACTGCATCATCATTATAAATTGTGAAAATAACCCACTGAAAATGCTTTAAGACCAAGCTGAATGATCTGTTGACCGTCACATCAGTGTGACTTTAGCTAATTAGTCTTGACCAATGCAATTTTTTTTTTTTTTATGAGTCCAACATCCAGCTTTGCAAGAAAACATACAATCTGATATAAGTGAAGTCATCTTTCGCTACTGTACTGTTTTTAAAAGGAGAAAACATTTTACAAGTAACTTTTATTCTAAATATTGGGCATTATTCTTGAAACAACAATGACGATAAAAAGCACCAAAAGTGGCAAGCGCCAAAGTGGCCCATATATAAAGTGTGAAGCACCAAAAGTGGCCCATATTAAATTGTGAAGCCTTAAAAGTGGCCCATATTTAAAATTAATTAGAATAATAATTTGACTGTTGTTGTTGTCCATGAATTTTTAATCAAATGTACTTTTTTGTAAGAGAGGCTAGACAAATCATGAAGCTCTTTTATTATTATTATGTTTTTATTTTTTGTTATTAAAATAGCCAATACTGACTGAGGAAAGTTGAATGTGCTGGGCAGTTTGTTATTTGCCTAAAAAATGACAATAGACTATAGTTTTTAATTTAAAACTTTAACAGATTCCTATTTTTTTCTAATGATATATGATGTAAAAAATGTGTATTTTAAAAATAAGAACTTCATTCATATTTCTTTATTCTAAATCTTTAGGAAATACTTTGGAACATTAAAAAGTCATCCGACAAGTTAATCCAGCTAAAAATGGTTCCTAAAATGTCACTAAAATGCAGTATTTAAATCTCATAAATAAATAGAAATTGGGGTGAATAACTGCAAAAAGGTCCACGTTTTGAGAAAAAAGAACCATCACTTAAACCAGACTGGCTATGGACCTGTATTTTTATTTATAAATAGGTATATATACTATACCTATATTATATATTGAAGGATGCAAAAAGTTTAGCTTTGTCATTACAGGAATAAATAAGTAAAGTAAATATGTAAATAGAAAATGTCTATTTAAAACATGATTATATTTCACTGTATCACTTTTTACTTTATTGCTAAAAAATAAATCTGTCAAATAATCTATCAAATAATCTGTCAAGATCATCAATTATTCCAAATTTGTGACTAAATGTAAAATTATAATTAATTATTAATTTATTTATTAGTTTCAATAAGGCTGCATGGTGGTTAGCACTGTCACCTCACAGCAAGAAGGTCACTGGTTCGAGTCCCGGCTGGGCCAGTTGGCATATCTACGTATGTGGAGTTTGAATGTTCTCCCCGTGTTCTCGTGGGTTTCCTCCGGGTGCTCTGGTTTCCCCTACAATCCAAAGACATAACTGAATTGGTTGAACTAAATTGGCCATAGCGTATGAGTGTGTGTGTGAATGAGAGAGTGTATGGATGTTTCCCAGTACTGGGTTGCAGCTGGAAGGGCACTCGCTACGTAAAACATATGCTGGAGTAGTTGGCGGTTCATTCCCTGTGGCGACCCCTGATAAATAAGGAACTGAGCCGAAGGAAAGTGAATGAATGAATGAATAATAGTTTTAATATTCATTTAAGGTTGACTAGCTTTAAAATTTGTAATATGTGTTTGAAAATATAACAACTTTTTTTAGATAGTTCTATTTACTATTATTATATATATATATTCTGTTACAATATATAAACATGTGCTGGATAAGTTGGCAGTTCATTCCGCTGTGGTGACCCCGTATTAATAAAGGGACTAAGCAGAAAAGAAAATGAATGAATATATTATCTATCTACATAACTTTCAGTTTTAAGTATTTTTTTTTTTTTGGCTTTTTATATTATGCTTTTTTATTAGTGCTACAGCATTACAGATTGTTTTGACCAATGTTGTGATTACAAAAATTGGTCAAACGTAAATTATTATTATAAGAAAGTATTTTTACTTTATTTTACTTTAGCTAAGATGTAGAAACAACTACTGTGACTTGAGACTTGAGGATATGCAAAATGATAATAATTAATTGTATCAATTTCTCTGGAAAGTAGGCCAATCATCAGTGCAGATTAGACAGGTTGTGTGTATGTCTGCCAGAGAGAGAGAGAGAAAGAGCGAGAACACCAGCGATAGCGAGCAAAACCTCTCACAATACGCTAAGCTGTGGCTCAACTTAGCAACAATCCGTTTCTTCTCAATCTCTGATGCAAGTCTTTACCCAAACTGTATAAATAACACTCCCACCTGGACCTCATTCACCACCCAGTGGCATTTATTAGGAAGTCTTCCGTCTCATTTGCATCAGAATTACCTCTTCAGGTACTGCTGTTAAACTCTCAAGCCAGTGATTCCATGGATCACTTAAGCCGAAAGCTTATCAGTGTTATTATAATTTATAAAGGATTTAGGAAATCATATTTTGGAGAATGTTGATCCATAGACCATTCCCGAGGTGTTATTTTCTCACTCCCCGTGTTTACCCACTTGGTGGATCGGCATTGTGGAATTTTGCACTTATCTTTGAGGAAATCCGCTTTCGCCTCGGAGAGAACACTCCGATATTTCCATAAATTACACAGACAAAGTGCGAAATGAAGGTGCTTCACCTGAGGCGACTGAAGAAAGTTTTCTAGAGGTTGCTGAGCACACGTCAGTGAAATCGACTGATTGTGTCTTTAAGAGCGAGCTGATGTGTTGCTTCTAAATCACTCTTAAGACGTGCGAATGCTTGCTTAGCAGAACTGCAAAGCAGCGAATGCAAAGACGTGGGTTTTGATTGCTCTGAATATAACTGAAATAATTGTTTAGCGCACCTCTGGGTTGAAAGAACAAAACTGACACTTATTTCCAATGCCTCAAACAGCATTTTAGAACAGCTGTAGAGTAGTTAAGCCATTTGTTGGATAATTAATCAAAGTTTCTGACTTTTGAGTGTTTTATGTTTGTTTCAGCCAACTATAGATCAACAAATAGTAACTTTACTGTATGTGCTCTAAAAAAGATGGGGGGTTTTAAGGGTCAAATTTGGAATACCCCAACTGATGGGTTAATTATTTTGGTCACAACTAATTTAAATGTACAATTTACACATTAAAAAGCTATTAACTAAGACTATTAGCATAATAAAGTACTAATTAGATGCTTAGTAAAGTAGTAGTTGGATTTAGCCATTGGGTAGAATTAGGGATGAAAAGTAAGATAAGACTTTATAAATGCTAATAAATCGTTCATATCTTAATCATAGGCAGGTAATATGCCAGTAGTTAATAATTTAAATTGTTAGTTAAACTAAAGTGTTACCCTTTTTTACAATTCAACTTTTATACATTTTATTGAAATGTGAGTTTTACTGATCTTATTGGTTTTATTAACCAGATTGTGAAGAATGTTTGGTAAAACGGTTTGGAAAAGATTACTTTGTTGCTTTCGTTGTTACTTTTGTGTCGATTCTACACTGCTGGGATATTTCAATCTAAAACAAAAAACATGGACAAACCCAACCACTGAGTTAAAGCTGGGCTTTACAATATATATAACTCCAATTTGGGTTAAAAAAAAAATCACTCTATTTTTTTAAATAGTGTATGACCTTGATGGCAAAGTGACTATATATAGTAGATAAATATATAGTATATAGTAGAGAGAGAGAGAGAGAGAGAGAGAGAGAGATGTTAATATATAGTATATAGTAAATATAGAGTATATGTATAGTGTTAAATATGTATAATAAATGTATAGTATAGTATTCATCCATTCATTTTCTTTTTGGCTTAGTCTCTTCACTAATCTGGGGTCGCCACAGCGGAAAGAACCACCAACCCATCCAGCCCATGTTCCACGCAGCGGATGCCCTTCCCGCTGTAACCCATCTCTGGGAAACATCCATACACACTCATACACTACGGATAATTTAGCCTTCCCAATTCACCTGTACCACATGTCTTTGGACTGTGGGGGAAACCGGAGCACCCAGAGGAAACCCACGCGAACGCAGGGAGAACATGCTAACTTCACACAGAAATGCTAACTGACCCAGCCGAGGCTCGAACCAGCAACCTTCTTGCTGTGAGGTGACAGCACTACCTATTGCGCCACTGCATCGTCCCATAGTATATTATATAGTAAATAAATGAATTACCAGATAAATGATACATTAATGTCAAATTATAAATTAATTCTGTGTCCTGCAGTGCCCTTAACAAAGTTTACCAGAGTAAATGCTATGCATGGTAAAATATTTACAATTATACTGTAAAGAAATATATGTTTATTGACAGCTGCATGACTATCTATTTTAGAGGAATTGTCTGTATTTTGTGATTCACAGGTGTTTTTTCATTTATTTTTACATTTGAATTGCATTATGGGACCTTGATCTCTGTTTTGAGAGCATTTGATGTTAAAACGTTCAACTCTGCTGCTTAAAAGTGACTTTTATTAACATTTATTAGCACTTCGCAACGATATATTGTATCGTATGGTTGGTCATGCGTGTAGTTAGTTATTAAGGTTTTGATTAAGCTTTCATTTTTCTAATTTCAATTCACCTTTACATTTGAGTTTCACCTTTAATCATTTTCTTTGTGTATGTGTCATCTTCAGTAGTGTTTTAAAATAGTTTTTTAGTTTTTAAAAACTAAGTTAGTTTTAAAATAGTTTAGTTTTTAATATTTAAAATTAGTTTTTACTTTTATGATTATATTTTTCGATTTAATTTTAAGTTCAATAATTGTGATTTTTATTTTTTTATATTACATTTTATTTTTGTATTAATTGTATATTTAATTCAGCAGTTCATCTTAATTCTAGTTATAAATATTTAATGTTTTAAGTCAGTTACAATATATTATGCCTACCAACACTGGTCAATTTATATTTGTTTAGTCTGCTGTTTTAGCAGAAAATACACACACACACACACACACACACACACACACACACACACACACACACATATATATATATGTATATACACATATATATATATATATATATATATATATATATATATATATATATATATATATATATATATATATATATATATATATATATATATATATATATATAATTAATAATTATATAATTAATATATATATATATATATATATATAATTTATATATTATAAAAATTTTTTTAAGCCATGCAGAAGAATAAATAAGATGTAACCTGAAATGAACTTGGAAAGAAGTGTGCGCTTTCAATATGACCTGAGAAGGTTCGAAGTGCGATTCTCTGTATAAAGGACGTGCAAAATGCAGGTTACGTTTGGAGAATGCCACGTTCAATTCACGTCACGTCACGACTGTGTGTACATCCTAACATTACGACAGGCCGCACATATGAAAAGGAACAAGGATAATTTGTGTGAAGCAGCATATGCGCCACACATTAACTCTCCGCGAGGAGTGCATCTCTCCGTTCCTCCATCCTAATTTACAGTCTCAATGGACTCTACCTTTCAGAAAGTAGAGTGCCTCTCTACAGTCCACTGTAATGCATATTCCCTTTGTTATAGCGTTAGTGTCAATTCTGACTCAACATGGATTGCCAATTTGTCTTTTTTTTGGCACGGGCAATTTAAATGCACTGGCTTTTATGCAAAACATACTAAAATCAAGCATTTTCTACTAAATTGGACATTTTTATGGTTATAATTTTGCCATTCTGATGGCAAGAAATGCTGCCCCAAAGGGATTGTGCCTCTTATCTTTTGTAGCTTTCCGTGATGTCTGGATGACAAGTTTCTTTAATATGCATGGAGAATGGCAATTTTGGGAGACTTTTGTCCTCAGATCTTGATGTGGCAGATGCCAGAGGAATTACCCGCACCCCTCCCCGTTCGTGGTCCTAATAAAAATGTCAGTGCTCTGGAAACCTGTACTCTATCTAATCATGATTGTAATGAAGTGTGGCTCAAATAAATATCAGGAAAATCTATATCAAATTTCTAAACATAGAAATTAGAGCTTTGCTATCATGTTCAGTATACGGTAATAGGATTATGAATGAATAATTGTGAAACAGCTTTGTGGAAATGGCTGATGCATCAGCTGTTTCATTAGATACAAACGCAACACTGTTAAAAATAAAGCTTCTTTTAGTGGTGTCAGTGATTTAATCAACAACTTTTAACATGTATGGAACGAAACGTATGTTTATGTACTTAAGAATAAAAGGTATTTAGGGAAAAGAAAAATGATTCTTAAAAGGCATTGCTAAAGCCTCTTTTGGAACCTTTATTTTTGTTCTACTAACATCCTTTATTATATATGCCTTTCCATTAACCGACAGGGGACTGAGGTGATTTTGGAGCCCATATTTGTATATAGTTATATTATACGCATAAGAAATACATGGTTTGGGGATAATTACGAAAACAAGATCATAAAACACATATTAAACAGATCTACACAAAATGTTCCTAATAGTGGAAAAAAGAATCTAAGCCTGTTTTCACACATGTAGATAACTTGCCTTGTCTGATTAAAACAGCTACAACATTGCAATGCATGTTTTGAGAGGCATTAGCAAAACAAATAAGGTTCTATCTAACATTTTTGTCAAAACTGAGTTATTGACATATTCTTATTAAATGACAACTGATTAACATTATATGATGTCTTTGTATAAGTTGTTTGCTTTTTAAGACTTTTTATTTAAAAAACAAAAAAAAGTTTAATCTACAAAGTCGAACTCTAGCTTGGCTCTATAAGGTTCTTTCTTTGAGCATTTCAAATGCACGCACGAGGACCAATCAGGATCAGCTTTATTTGTCATTCCGCCGTACTGCTTTGTTGACAGTGGGAAAGACCAGAAGAAACACTAAATCATTCATTCATTTATTTTCTTTTTAACTGGTCCCTTTATTAATCCGGGATTGCCACAGCAGAATGAACCGCCAACTTATCCAGCACGTTTTACGTAGCGAATGCCCTTCCAGCCGCAACCCATCTCTGGGAAACATCCACACACACTCATTCACTACGGACAATTTAGCCTACCCAATTCACCTGTACCACAAGTCTTTCGACTGTGGGGGAAACCGGAGCACGCGGAGGAAACCCACGCGAACGCAGGGAAAACATGCAAATTCCACACAGAAATGCCAACTGACCCAGCTGAGGTTTGAACCAGCGACCTTCTTGCCGTGAGGTAACAGCACTACCTACTGTGCCACTGTGTCACCACACTAAATCAGAATCGACTAAATAATGCCACACAAAACTGAGAAGAAACCTCACTGTCGACTATTTAACAGACAATTTTGTCAAGGACAGCAGTCTAAATTCTAAAGCAGTCTAAATTCCAAGTAAGTTAGTTTTTGTCCATTTGTTTTGTTTTGTTTTTGTTTATTCATTCATTCACTTATTTTCTGTTCAGCTTATTCCTTTTTTTAAAATGGGGTCGCCACAGCGGAATGAACCACCAACTTATCCAGCATATGTTTTACGCAGCAGATGCCCTTCCAGTTTAACCCATCACTAGGAAACATCCATACACTCTCATTCACACACATACACTACAGCCAATTTAGCTTACCCAAATCACCTATACCACATGTCTTTGGATTTGTGGGGGAAACCAGAGCACCCAGGGGAAACCCAACGGGGAGAACATGCAAACTCCACACAGAAATGCCAATTGACCCAGCCAAGGCTCAAACCAGCGACCTTCTTGCTGTGAGGGGAACGAGCTACCCACTGAGCCACCGTGCAGCCGTTCTTTCGTTTTAGTTTCTTAATTAAAACAATAAATATGACCATATTAATTATATAAAATGAACATATCCACTGGACAAAATATTTAGCACAGCCTTGCTTATGCTTAATTTGAACAAGAAAAAAATAGTCATTCTAAAACATTAATTTAATGTTATTGAAAGCAAAAATGTAACTTTATCAAACATCAACATATTGTTACGACACCACACTTTTTTATTGAATAATTAAGCAGGATTTAATTAAGGATCTGAAATGACTTAAAATGACTTAGAAATCTAAAATGACTTTTTAGAATTAAGGCTGATTTATACTTCTGTGTCAAGCGCACATGTATGGTCCGGCGCTGCCTTCGAGTGGTCGCATAGCCCTCGCCATGGCTGACGCGCACCTCTCAAAGATTGTAGCTACACGTCGCAACAACACGTAGTGCAAGCTCTGTGATTGGTCAACTTGGTGGCAGTGATAAGCATGAGCGGTGCAGAGCTGTGAGCCCGATGGAGCGAGTGTTTACAAGTATGGAGTCCCGTGAAGGAGCTCCAGATGGAAACTTTTGTTTTGTGTTTATCTTATGATTACAGCTATTGAACGCCTGCCGATTCCCTCCTCTGAATGAGCGAGTTTGAGCTACTTGTAGCACTCAGAAAAAAAAAACAAAACTCTTGCGAAGAAACTCGACATAAAACCCACTGCCCGTTAGCATTTTGGAAGTGTTATTGCAGAGCAACACAAACAGCGCACAGAAGTAAAAAATGCATGTTTTTTTTACCCCAATGTACAAATTTAAGAGAGTTTTGATAATTTACATTTAGAGTACGTTTAGGGTCTCTGTCATGTTAATGTATGAAAGAGAAATGTTACACACATATTGTTTGTTATATGAAATGTAAAAACTGTAAAGCTCAATATCTCAAAATCCTTTACAATGCAAATAGTAATAATTCCAAGGCGACAAAATATTGCTATTTTTGAATCAGTGCATTTGATAACTCATCATGCTTTGTGATAAACCTGGTGCACTGGGTCAGATTGCTTCCTCAACAATTTGATCCAGAATATACTTTCAAGTGGGCTGAGACCACTTTGTTCAGCTGATGCACCAATGGTACCATAACACCAATAGGTGAAAAAAAAGCAGAATTTACAAAAGACAAATAATAATTTCAGAAAGACATTCAGAAAAAAAGAATGTGTTCATTGTTGCAATGCAAACTACATAGGAATGAATGTAAAAAATGTTAAAAATGTAAGAAATGATTCCTCCAGAAATTTATTTCCTCACTCTTACTTTTCCAAATCCACGGCTTTCCTTCTTTCAAGTGACACAAAAAGAGAGAAGTTGAAAATGTTGTTATTGTTAAGTAATAAGTTTCTTATGCTCTTTTTCATATAATTACACGAACAGAGACTTGCAAGCTTAAAAAGCAATACAAAGCACGCTAAAAGAGGTTCATACAACTTCTGTGATGTATTCCTATTATTCCAAAGCCCAAATTTGAGTTCCCATTCACTGAAAATCCCACCACAGCTCCGCTAGGTGCATTCACAAGAGCAGTAAGTAAAATTTTGGTGACATAATTGCAGCTGTATGCCTTGGAATATGGTGCATGAGTCATATGGATTGCATTTACTCTGCTTTGTGAGCTTTTTGAAGCTTAAAAACTTCATTCATTGGGAAAAAACCAACAAGCAGAACAGTCTCTCCTATTGTGTACTGCAGAAGAAAGAAAGTCACGTTGGGTTGAGATGACATGAATGAGTAAACGATGGGTGACCTTTTGTGTTAAAGAAAAACATTATTTCCACATTATCTGTTCTTATTTGACATGCCCACCTCTCACAACATTGTGCCACAGACGGTAATTTCTGATTTCTCCGAGGTCAGCTATCATGTGCTGAAATAAAGCCTTTACAATTCCATTCAGTGTTGTATGCGATTGAGCTTGAAGGTTTGGTCCACTGTCAGTAATATGAGAGATGATAAGAGAAGCTCAGAGTGTCAATCACTGCAGAAAGGAAGCGGCTGATGAGGGGTGCAGACTCATTTGCATAGTCTCCTTTTTTTCCCTCTGGTAACTTCATTGGGATGGGCGGGGCAGATGTTTGAGAAGCCCGGCCTCTCTAATACAGCTCCAGACATCACGCTCAATCTCTGTCCCCCGTCCCAGTTCTCTCGTGAACACAATTAAAAATGTATAAGGCTGCAGTGAGGATGGATTAGAGGCTGGTCTCCCACTGCTACTGATCTGGAGTGTGAAACTGTCAAAGAGGGGGTTCGAGGCAAAGGTGTGAGCAGGAGCCTATGAGGCGCTTCATTTATTTACAATACAAACATAAAATATATTGGAAAACTAGCTACATTTTCTAGCATTTTGTAATCATTGCTTGTGTAGTTTATATATTTATTTATTTTTTAAAAGATTTTTTAATTTTATTTTTGCAATTTTGCCTTTATTTGACAGGACAGTAGAATGACAGGAAGTAAAATGGGAGAGAGGGGGTGATAGGATTGGGAAAAGTCCACAAAGTGGGATTTGAACTCAGGATCCCTGGAGCGCTGTTGCACTATATGTCAGTGCACTAGGCTATCACACCGACAGTTATGTAGCTTTCGTTTTTCGCATGTAAGTAACATGGTAAACAATGTAAACAATAGGCCTCCGGAAAAAAAACGGTGACAGAAACAAACAAATAACCATCTATAATTCAACACTATTGTGTCTGTGGACTAAATGTGTTCTATAGGATGTTGTTCTGAGGATTCTTACCTTTTAAAATAAACCGTGATGTACAACAATGAATGCGTGCGTTTCTTGTTATTACGATGATATGTACTCCATATCTAATAAGCGTTTTCTGTACAACTCACACACATTTAGCAAATATATTCTTTATAAGCTTCCCATTGAAAAACAACTAGCTACAATTGCTGCTTTAGGGTTGTAGCTTTAGACTGATGTACAGTTAGTGATGATTACTCGTGTTCTTTTTGATGTATCTGTAAACACTGAAATGTTAAAAACAGTGCCCAGTGCATACATGATTTGCACATATTTTGACATATGAAAATATAAATTAGGGGTCATTTACATGATAACATTTTTAGCCAAAAAGGGAAACTTTTCTGCCTGTTCCTTTTGTAAAGTAGAATTTTGGCGACTGAAAGACCATAAATCTGAAAACCGGTAACAAATGGGAAGTTTGTAACAAAAATGGAGAAGTACATGGTAGTGTTGTCATTGCTCAAGTGTTTGCTAATGTTTGCATCAGCAAAGTATAGATTTGTTTCACAATACATCAACAGCACGCATCACACACACACACACACATGGCAAATTATACATTTGCAAAAGCGCAGAGCCACCAACGCCACATCATCACTTCCCTACAGGTACTGTTTATTAACAAGGTGACAGTGCCTGCCATGTAATAGTGTTTTTGGCTGTTTTTGTGGATGTGCAAACACAGATCATTTTAAAAATGTTGCCATGTAAATGTGATTTTATTTTCTCTACGCAATGGAGAAACTTTCAGTTTTTAGCTACAACATTGTCATGTAAACGTAGCCTTCAGAAACTTTAGTGGTGTTAATCTGACACCTGGTTATACTTTCCTTAACAATCTGACAAACTCTATTTAACTGACAGCTTAACTTTACCAAGTTAGTTTTCATTTTGTAAGACGATTAACTTTTTTAAGTGACCGAAAACCTCAGATGGCAGGCTGACCAGGTGAAGGCCAGATGGATAAATGTGATCCTGGACTAAAGCCCCGGTCAGATCACACAATGGTTATGAAAGTCACTAAGTCAGATTATGTGATTTTTTTCTTGATAAAATCTTGACTTGTCGTGGGTAACAAATGTGCCAGACTACACATTTCTTCACGATCAGTCATCCCGTGACGTCTACGACGAGCGTTATTTCCCAAAGCAGTCCCAAGTGTTGCTATAACAATAATTTTTTATCTCAATTAATTTTTTTTTTAAATCTTATTTCAATCTGAATAAACACTGATGCTTGCTTACAACTAATAACCTCATTTTTTTAAGGGCATTCGTTACAACATGGATAGGATCATGTTGCTATATGTGTCAAAACATGAACTGCCGTGAGATTGTGTTGGTTTGTTAAATAAAATAATAATCTAGCCTAAATTAACATAAAGTGAAATATTCACAGTTTCAGAGAAGCCTATATTAAACTATTTTCACTAATTATGACAAATTTGAAAAGGAGAAAATGCTTTTGCAATGTATTTGCAGCACTGAACATGTTCCCAGATTACCTCGGACGAACAAACTCTGTTGGAAGGATGAGAGAACTCAGAGACTCGTTGTGAGAAAGAAGATGTCTGCATATTTGTGCCAGTCTGTCAGACAAAATTGCTTGAAAACACCTTAATATTTTAGAAAATGTAGTTAAATTTTGCATAACCAATAATTGATTTTATCCACCCAAGACCCAGCCATAAGTTAATATGCAGCCTATTTTTTTATTATTTTGAGCAGCCACTGAAGTAACCAAGAAATTATGTGCTCCTATTGCACAGTGTCACCCACGTGATGGAACTGGTTATGAAGAACGAGAAAAACTGGCTTCAAATTTTACCCCTAAGAATTGGGACACCACCACAGCATCTGCACATGTCATCATTTGTCATCGCGATCTCATGCTTCATGTGAGATCAGACGATCGCAACTGCTGTAGTTATTCCAGTTGTGCTATTTTTTGGTATTTATCTTCAGGAAATCACTAAAGGCATATATTATGTTATCATAACGATCTAATGTGGCAATAAGATCGTAACTATACTGCACATTTACACAGCGGCCATTTTCATCTACATCTATTCATCATCTTGTATGTAAACACGCAAAAACAACATTAACATTATAACAGACACGGTTAAAAGCTCATTCTCAGTCACTAGACATTACTGACAGGGTATTTGAGTGTCTTCAAGTGTCAGAATGTTGTGGGACTGCTGTACAGGAGATATTATTAGGGATTATAGTGTAAATTTTGCGTTTTTTTTTTTTCATTTTTTTTAAAGCATGACAGTAAAACTTGAATGCGGTTATGAATATATTAAAACTTGTTTGTTTGTCGTAAAAATTCGTAATGATGGCAAAAGAATACTAATTTGTGGATCTCCTTACTTCCGGGTTCAGCAATGCTGCCATTGTGGCTGGTGTATTCTGGGAAATTTTCTTACCCCTTGGTTTCGAGTGTTGTCCTGAAAAATCTTCATTTGAAGGGCTATTCACCCCTTCCTTTTAGCCCTACGCCTTCAAGCTAAAGAGAATTGGGACACCCCTACCCCTTGGCGTGCACGCGCAAAACGAGGGGTAGGGGTAAGGTTAAGGGCTAAGGGGTAGAATTGGGATTGGGCCAAAATGTCTTCATGGAACATGATCTTTACTTTTTAATCTATTGATTTTTGGCATAAAAAGTCTATAACTTTAATCTACTTGAGCTATATATACCATCTTGTGCAACAAGACAATATTGTGTCCAGAATAACAAATACAGTTTAGCCACATACAGACACATACGCATACTTTAGACTGTCACTCACTCCTTCAAGACCTCCAAATGCTGGATGTACATGTAAAACAAAAGCAGGAGATCTGAAATTAACATCAGTTCAGCTGATCAGGGTCAGGATTTGAATGTATCTTCACTTTTAAGAGAATCTGGACTGAAAACCCACAGTGGCCAAACCATCATCAGCCCAAAGAGTCAAAACCCAGACTAATCTTTGCTGAGGAGCATGCTGATCACTGAGAACTGTTCTAAAGTTTACTTTAGTGATGAAAGCAAGTTTCATTAATTTGGGTCTGAAGGGAAACATTATGTTTATTATAAAACTGGGTAGGCTACGCAGTGGCTCAGTGATGAGCACAATCGCCTCACAGCAAGAAGGTCGCTGGTTCAAGCCCCGGCTGAGTCAGTTGGCATTGCTGAGATTCTCCCCTTGTTCGTGTGGGTTTCCTCTGAGTGCTCTGGTTTCCACCACAGTCCAAAGACATGCGGTATAAATAAATTGTATGAGCTAAATTAGTCGTAGTGTATATGTGTGAATGCGAGAGTGTATGGGTGTTTCCCAGTGATGGGTTGCATCTGGAATGTCATCCGCTGCGTAATACATATGTTGGATAAGTTGGCGGTTCATTCTGCTGTGGCAACTCTTGATAAATATAGGGAATAGGCAGAAGGAAAATGAATGAATCAATCAAACTGGGTAAATACTTTTGCTTACTTTTCCAATGGTAATATGATACTGGGAGTAGATTGAATGAATGAATGGATAGACAGCATATGGAAGTACCAACATATGCTGGAGCAAGATAATGAATGTGTCCCAAGACTCAGAAAATAGACCCTTTGCCATCTACTTTTTTTTTTTGGTGACTGAACTTCAGCAGTCCCAGCATTCAGACCCTCTCCCTCAGCTCCTCCTCCCACCCACAGAAACCCACTCGTCCCGCTTCCACACGGATTACCTGCTTTTGCTTTTATTTAGCGTTTCTCCCCCAGGTGTCATCCCTCACCTGTCCCATACAGTGAGTAGCCTTTCATCCGCCACCCCCCCCTTTCCCTAAAGTGCGGCTGTACCACCCCTTCCAACAGCTTGCTCACAGCTAATCAATCTCACCCGCTTTCTTCTTCTGAGAGCCACCCTCACCAAAGACACGCATGCGGCCCGCAAGATGAAGCATCATTCCATCATGTTGGGTTACTTTAGCTTAAATATGTATCAGGACTCCGCCTTGCCGACTGGGTTACCCTTCTCTCTCTTTTTTTACAGACAGGAGGGAGGAGGATAAAAACTACCGTACACCTGTCAGAATAACTGAACAGGAAGTGATGTATATCTGTATGTGTCTGTACAGAGTCAGTGTGTGAATATGGAGGAGTACTGTGTGTTTAAAGTCAGACTTACATACTTTGAAGTGTTAAAATAATTTTCATACCTGCCATGATGTTTGCGTGAATATTGGGAGCAACTTCTGTTAAACTGTAAACAATCTGTTGGAAAACTGGGTGCAATGAGGTGTCGTTATATTTCTAAACATTCATCCAACCAATAATAAAAGCAACCTCAGGCTCATTCTGAAAATGTACCCCTATATACATTTCTGGTGAGTGACAAATATGTACCAGGAGCTACGTTTTTTTGCAATTTTTGTTTTCGCGAATCCACCAGAGGCCGCTGTTTACGCTTTTCAGATATCAAATTTCTTTCGCATATGCCATTCGCACCTGTTATTCTCGCGTAAAACCACCAGGAGTCGCTGTCGACTGACTGACTGACTGACTGACTAAACAATCGACCAATAATAACCCCACTCACCCCCTTCCCTAAATCCAACTGACAAGGGGGTCGCACACCAGATGCGCCACACAGCGCCATGCATTTTAGAATTCTAAACATATATTTTTACACTGAAAACCCTAAGTTAACTGAAGTAAATTAATTGAGTAAACTCGTTGCCTCAAATTAATTGAGTCTCCCAAAACTTGCATATTTAAGTTTATTTAACTTGCCAGTTTTGTAGACTATACTTAAATTGTTCAGTCCACCAACTTTAGTACTACATTCGATGTCAAAAAGACATCAGATTGACATCTAAAATTGGTGTAAAAAATGTCTTAGTTCAATTATATCAATTTTTGATGTGTTTTTTGACTGGAATGTTAGATTTCAATTTGGTGTAATTTTGACATCAACCTAGTAAACTGACATAAACCGATGAGCATTTTTGATGTTGTTTTGACATCAAGGTGCCTACTGGGTAAGTCTGGGATATAAATGTGATACTAAAGTTACATTATAAACAATGTATAATGTTATTTTTCATGAATGATAAAAATAAAGCACAACAAAGTAAAAAAAAAAAGAAAAAAAGAAAAAAGATTGTTTATTTACCTTATCGTTTAAAATGAATCATTTCAGTTCTTTTGAATGAATCTTTCGCAAAGCGCAATTCCATAAATTCAAATGCTGTAAAAAGATGCTAAAAAAAGGAGGATAGCTTAAATAATTTATTGTCAGGCTATTTCGTTTTACTGTGCTTTTTAAAATGCTGATGGATTCCAAACAAACAGCCAAATGGGGCAACAGAAACCATTTTAATAAAACCAAAAATGTTCCTTTTCATTTAAATGGACTGCCGACATAATTTCTCTTGTTAGAAAGGGCATTTGCGGGTTCCTGTTGAAATATATGGCTTCAATCTTGTGAGAAAACATTAGTTATTATTATTCTGCACTCTAGTCTCTCACATTCAGAGGTTTTCACAGTGTTCAGCTGATCAATGCATTTTCACCTGCGTGAGTGCAGGTCTTCCCAGCTGTCAGGTTATGTTATTCCTGATGGGCTGCGAGCACCTGCCTCTTATTCTGGTCACCCCGAGGCCTGTTGTAATGTCTTTACTGTCAGAATGCAGGTATGATGGGAGTGTGTGTGACAGAATGCGTCCATGAGCTTGCTTATCACACATTGCTTTTGACTAAAAGCAAAGAGGAGAGGCAAAGGAAGTCATGTGGGTTTGTACTGTATAGTGCGCTACAAATTTGCTATTGATAGAGGTTTCCGGTTGAAGCACCTGCGTGCACTGCGTATAATATACTTGTGAAAAGACTGCCATTACATAACATGTTATATTTATATTTAATAGTTGTAATATAATAAATATACATATTTAGAGAATAATTTATAAGTGTGTAATAAATGTGTTTGTGGATTATCTTGAAATATTGAAAGCAAAATTATTAGCCCTCCTGTGAATTTTCTTTGAAAAGAATGTCCGATTTAACAAAGCAAGGAAATTTTCACATCACCTCCTATTATACAGTATATTTTTCTTCTGGGAAACTCATGTTTCGTTTAGTTTGCCTGGAATAAAAGCAGTTTTTTTAAAGTCAATATTATTAGCCCCCTTTAAGAATTTAATTTATTTTTAATTGGCTACAGTATAAACCACTGTTGTACAATGACTTGCACAATTATTACAGATTTACAGTGCCTTATTTTATTTCCAAGTAGAATTTCAATATAATATATTTGAATATATACAATATATAAAAAATTTTTAAATAAATATTCAAATTGGTCACACTTTATTTGATGTGCCGTTTGTTGAATTTAAGTTACATTGCAACTACTTCGGGTACTTAGGGTTAGTGTAAGTTAACATGTACTTGCAAAGTTTCTTATAGTCAGTTAAATGTCTGTTAAAGGAGCACATCAACAGATATTAAGCAGACAGTCTACTAATACTCAAATGGACCATCAAAATAAAGTGTTACCTTAAAATTAATTTAACCATTTAATAATGAGATGTAATGACCAAAATGCAACAAGCGTCAATATGACAAAATATTTTTTAGTTACTAGTGTGTTTTGTGCACATTAAAGGGATAGATCACCCAAAAATGAAAATTCTTTCACCAATGACTCTGTTCACCCTTCACTTGTACTAAACCTCACTGTAAAAAATGTTGGCTCAAGAATTGTGTTTCAGCTTATTATAAATAAGTAGTTTGAACAAATAGCAAACATTGTTTTGAGTGCTGTGTGACTTCTTGTTTCTTGTGACTTTCTATTAAACACAAAAGAAGATATTTAGAAGAAAGCTGGAAACCTGTAACCATTGACTTCCTTAGTAAACTAATCTTTATGCTAAAACTAATCTTGAAAAGCAATAAAAACAAAAGCAGATTAATCACTCTCACCATAAAAATACAAAAGAAATTAATTATTAGAAATTAGTTATTCTTTTCTTTATTATACAGCAATTGCAGGAAGAAAAAAAAAGAAGAAAAAAAATATATATGATGGTAACACTTTATTTTGATGGTCTATTTGAGTGTTAGTAAACTGTCTGCTTAATATCTGTTGATACTGCTCATTCAACAGACATTTAACTGACTATAAGAAACTTTGGAAGTACATGTCAACTTACACTAACCCCAACCTAACAGTCTACTTATAATCTAATAAGAAGTAGTTGGCATGTAAATGCAATGTAACTTAAATTCAACAAACGGACCATCAAAATAAAGTGTGACCAAAATTACATATTACATGAAGGCAATTAAGGTACAATAATTTCACCTATAATTTTATTTGGTCATTCAACAAATAAAATGTACTGTGTACTTGTAACATCACACTATTTCTTCAATTTTGTTACAATGTAATTTTTTTTAAGTAATTATTATTGTTTTATTGATTTATTTCCTCATTTTTTTTGTGGACGCTAGGCATGGAATAACCGGTTTCAAGGTTTACCGTGGTTTGGATAGGTCAAGGTTTTAAAACTGCTAAAAATGTCTGTTATACCATTCCTAAGGTATGTAAGTGTGTGTGTGTGTTTTATTTTTTTTAATATCTTGTAAAGAAATCTGTATTTTTTAACTAATGATGAGAGCAGATCTCAATTATTTATTTGAATTATTTAGCCTGACATGTTTACTATTCCAAAATACTTTAAACGTTTTCTTTAAAATAAAATATATTGTGTTCAGTGGGGGAAAAGTTTTTTTTTTACCCAGAAATTAAAAAAGAACAAATTTGAGAGCAGTGATCACAATACCGTGAAACCGTGATATTATTATTTAAGCTTATTATATTGTCAGAAACTTACCAGCCAATATTTGTGCTTAACCAATAACTTTAATTACCAGTTTGTATACTATAATCAATTAGATGCTTGACTCCCTACATACTTGAATCACTGACGTCGACTACATCCAAAACTTTAGAGACTAAAATCTAAATATAAGACCAGATGTTTTGAAACATCCCCGTTTACAAGCAAGCACAGTCAGTTATTACCGTCAATCAAACTCCATCTCTATCTTTATCTCTAGCCGGGGCCAGTGGTCCAGACATACATGGGGGCCCCACACAAGCGGCTCCGCTCATTAGCCAGAGGTGTGTTCACTTCCAGAGCCATGGCTTTGACATTCACGCAGTGCTTCCAGTCCATCAGGTCCCAGCTCTGATAAATTTGCATCTCTTTGAATGTGACGCTAGGAAAAAAAAAAGAGAGAGAGAGAGAGCGGCGAAAAGAGGGAGGGGAGAAAAAGGGCCCAGCCACTAGATTAAATTTTGCCGTCTAGAAAATGAGAAAAAAGGGCCTCTATCTCCTGGAGTCTACTGGGAAGATCTTTATTCTGATTCTTGTTAGAATTGTTTATCACAGTGACAGAGCAGGCCTGAGCAGAGATAAAGGCAGTGCTCCATCACGCGCCCTGACAGTCGTAGGACATGCGCTGGAATGAAAGAAGCCAGGGAAATATTATTAATAGATGCTGACTTGATTTGCCTCGATTGCACGTCAAGAAGAGGGGGCCGCGGCTTGATTGCAGCCTATGAAGTTCTGTCCAAAAGGAAAGCTATTTTTCATTAAGTGATAGAAGTCTTTTTCCTTTTTTTTACTCCTCTCTCTTTTTTTTGGGCTCCCTTTTGCTTTCCAAGGAGCTGATAACTTATGCAGTTTATTCTAACCGTGCTGATTTGTGTCAGGGAGAGAGAAAGAGAGAGAGAAAGAGAGAGAGAATAGGGCTTATCTTGTCTTTTATAAAATAAACCGCCGCTCCTGGTGTAATGTTAGTTTTGGTGCAAGTGAAGCGCATGCATGCACACATTTGACCTGTGCGTGTGTGTGTGATCTACATGCATGCAGCTGTAGTGTGGTTGAGAAATGCTGTATACAAAAAAGAAGAAGAAAGCATCGCAGTGTGCTGAATATTCACAGGGTTAAATGCAGTAACAACTATATCAGATAGGCATGCTGCAATAAAACAACTGTTGTGCAGATCGGATTGAATTCGTCTCTTATGCAGTAATAATTCACAGTGGGTTGTATGAGATTTGAAAAAAGATGAAAGATCAATGCTGTTACAGTTTGCACTAATACAGTATGTGTGGGTTTGTGTGTTAATACTGATGTGGACTTTTGGAAATTACACAAAAATATGTAGTTTAATTTATATAATATAGTGGTTTTCATTACGCAATTATGTGAAAAATACATTTATTTTTTATTCAGACATTTTTATGCTAAGAATATGCAATACACATACATTAACTATTTTACACTGCTATCATACCTGGATGATTGGAGATTTACAGCAAACTTGTTTTTTTTTTCCTTCATGCATCACATAATTTAATCTTTAATAATCTTCTCTCGACATTATATGCAAATCTTAGATCAGTCTTCATTTTAATCAGTTTTTAAAATGAATTGGTTTGATGATTCATTCATTCAATCCTTTCCTTCCTTTCTAAACTAGAATTTTGAACAAATCGTTCAACTAATTACATTAACTAATACAACTTGATTTATTATGGAACAATAAAAGGACAAATAAATTACAAAAACACAACAAAATATAATAAATTAATAAGAATAAATTAGTAAGAAATTAATAAAACACTTAGTATCTTTCCTAAACAACTCGTTCGAGTAATTACATTAACTACAGTAATACAACTTGATGTACTATAAATCTTTAAATAAAACTAAAACAAAAATTACAAAACATTACAAAAACACACTACAAAATTAATAAAATACTGATTAAAACATTTTTAAAATAAAAACAGAAAATGTAGGCAATTTTTGAGTCTTTAGTTAGAGGTTTAAAAATTGTAAGTGTAATATATATAGTTGAAGTCTTATTGAACTTGAATTATTAGCCCCCCATTTGAATTTTTTTCTTTTTTAAATAATCACAGTATTTTTTTTTTCTGTAGAACGTATTATTTGTTTTATTTGGCTAGAATAAAAGGAGTTTTTAATTTTTTAAAAAATATTTTAGGGACAAAATTATTAGCCCCTTTAAGCGATATTTTTTTTCAATAGTCTACAGAACAAACCATTGTTATACAATAACTTGCCTAATTACCCTAACCTGCCTAGTGAAACTAATAAATCAAGCTAAGCCTTAAAATGTCACTTTAAGCTGTATAGAAGTGTCTTGAAAAATATTTAGTACAATATTAATGTCGTCATGACAAAGAAAAAATAAATCAGTTATTATAAATGAGTTATTAAAACTATTATGTTTAGAAATGTGTTGAAAAAATCTGCTCTCCGTTAAACAGAAATATAATGTTTAAAATAATTCAGATTTTATTATATATATATATATATATATATATATTTGCAGTTTTGATGTATCAATTTTTGAGTTAAAAAAGTACTATATAAACTACTGCAAAAGTTTAAAACAGAAAACAGAGGCTTTTTTAAAAAAGTAAACCGTAAATGACAACCAATAAGACATAAAAAGCTGAATTTTAAAAAAGGAAAGAAAAAGAATCAAAGTAAGAATAAATCCCTATAGCACATAAAGTGTAAATAGTTGAAGAAAGTTTTGTTTTGTACATTAAATGTGCGCTGTGCACATGTGTGGTTTTCTCTGTAATGAGAATGGAAATGTGTTCGACTTGTGCTGTAAATGCAGTGCGGAAGAGAGACAATAGAGGTCTGTAATTGACGGGGTTTAGTTGGATGTCGGTTGTTTTTGAGGTGCTGATCACAATCACACACACACACACAGACACACACGCACACGCACACGCACACACACACACACCTGTCATGTGAACAGAGGAGCTGGCGTTGTTTAAGGGGAGGCAGATGGAAACCTAACACAGAGTAAATGAAACTTAAAAGCACTCAACCTTGAACATTTATTTATTATGTACAACTGTATGTATATCTGCGCTATTGTATCTGCCATATTTCAGCCTTTTAGCTCAGTGAATAATGAAATGTCATATTCGCACAAGTCAGTATTTTCAGTGATGTCTTCCTAAAGAAGTTGATTTCACTGTCAATTTTCATTATACAATATTTCTTATGTTGCATTGTGTTTAATAATATTGGCTGCATTTCTATCAGACTGGGCCTCAGTATATTTAGTCTGGTAAACGTGTAATAAGTTTGGGTAATACTTTAAAATAGTGGTCCATTGGTTGTCAACATGCAGTGTAAGTTAACAAGAACTAACAATGAACAACTGTATTTTTTATGAACTAAAGCTAACAAGGATGAATAAATGCTGTAGTACAACCCCAGAAAAAAAGTTGGGACAGTGTGGAAAATGCTAATAAAAAATAAAGTAGTGATTTCTAAATTTACTTTGACTTGTATTTCATTGCAGACAATATGAACACAAAATATTTCATGTTTCATTTCATTTGTAAATATATATGCCTTCCTGTCATTCAGACCTGCAACACCAAAAAAAAAAGTTGTGACATGAGCAGTTTAGGGCAAGTAATCAGGTAAAGTGGTTAAATAATGATGTGATTTGAAACAGGTAATGTCAACAGGTGATTGTAATTATGGTCAGTTACAAAAGCAAAATTCAAGAAAGGTCTAGTCCTTTAGAAGCAAAGATGGCCCGGTGATCGCCAGTTTGCCAACAAATATGTGAGAAAATGATTGATATGTTTAAAAATGCTGTTCCTCAAAGAAAGATAGGAAGTAGAGATGTCCCCATCAGGTTTTTTTCCCCTCGAGTCTGAGTCATTTGATTTTGAGTATCTACCGATTCCGAAACCTGATTCGATACTTCTACAGTGCATAATAAAGAAGAGCGAAGAAACAGATCCAAGATGTTCCTATATTTTTAATTTAATTCACCTTATTTTAACATTCAACAACTCTGTTTTTTGTTGTGTTAAACAACAGCCTTTTCCTTTCCACCTCTTGCAATCCCAAGTTTACACATCTCACAGTTTGCTATGGCAATGTTATCATCATCCACTTTATAATACCTCCAGATAATAACTCTTGTGCCACCACATAACTATAGATGTGTTAAAAAAAAGAGAGTCCTGATCGGGAGGTAATGTCCGATTCTGATCGAGTCTGAAACTGCGTGATTGGGTCCGATTTCCTATCACGTGATCGGATCTGGACATCCGTAATAGTAAGACATTTGGATATTTCACCTTCAACAGTGCATAACAATGAAAAAATTCAAGGAATCTGGAAGAATTTCAGTGCATAAAGGACGAGGACACAAGCCTAATCTCTGATCCCTACCCTACCATGATCTTCAATCCCTGAGGTGGCCCTGCATCAAGAATCACCATTCATCTACAAGTGATATCACCACATGAGCTCATGACTATTTTGGCAAACCTTTGTCAAGTACCACAATACGCAGTTACATCCACAAATGTCAGTTAAAACTGTGTCATGTGCCAAAAGGAAGCCCTATGTTAACAGTGTCCTGAAGCGCTGTCGACTTCTATGGGCTCGAAGGCATCTTGGTCAGACCATCACACAATGGAAATGTGTACTGTGGTCAGATAAATCAATATTTCAGGTAGTTTTGGGGAGAAATGGACACTGTGTGCTCCGGGCTAAAGATGAAAATGATTATCCAGAGTGTTACCAGCAACAAGCAAACAGAGCCTGTCATGGTATGGGGTTACTTTTGGCAAAAGTAACTTGCACGTCTGTGATGGCACCAATAATGCTGAAAAAGTACAAAGATTTGGGAGCACAATATGCTGCATTCTTTTCCGGGACGCCCATGCAGATTTCAACAAGACAACGCGAAACCACATTCTGCACACATTACAAAGTCTTCGCAGAGGAGAAAGAGGATACAGGTGCTTGACTGGCCTGCCTGCAGTCCCGACCTGTCTCCAATAGGGAATGTGTGGAGTATTTTGAAGCACAAAATGCGATAACGAAAACCCCATACTGTTGCCACCTTAAGACTTGTTTGCAGGAAGAATGGGGCAAAACTACACCTGAAACACTTCATCACTTAGTGTCCCAAAACGTTTTTTAAGTGTTGTGAGACTAAATTATATCATTACAAAGTGGTAAATTCTTTACTGTTCCAACCTTTTTTGAGATGTGTTGCAAGAATCAAAATTGGTATACGTGTTTATTAAAAAATGGAAAAATCTGAGGAACACTAAAGATGATGTGCTGTTGTATTGTCTGCAATTAAATATTTTAGATAGTTATTTTAGTAAAATATTAATTTAAAATTAAATTAAATTATTTTGTTAACATTTTCTGTTGCCAGTGAGTTGCTGTTGATTCAACACAAAGTTTTTATATATTTTTTTATCTATTACGAAGCTCTTTTTTAACTTAATTATATTGCGACAAGTGCCAAGACAGAAGTTTTGGATTCTTGCATAAGCATTGCTTTTTCCACAGCGGCCCAGATTTACACAGCTCTTCTACTGGCTTCATTCACTGTGCCTTCAATCTAAACATTCACAAACATCACACAATCCATTAAATGTTTATATTCCACCTGTCAACTCGCGGAGATGTTATATTGTATTTGTCAAAGATTTTCCTGAAAGGAATCCCTGGCCTTACAAGTTGAGTTTAATGCAGTGCATGATGAAATGCACATGTAATGTTAACCTGGGTTAACAGCTTCAAATGAGCTATTAAATTGCTCATACAGAGACAAATTTTGAGTGCTATTCAAGTGGGTCTTTACAAGTGACTTTTCGTCTCTAATATGTTCTCAAGATATGTGAGAAAACTACTAATTATAACCTTCAGTCTCGGCTCTCAGTCGAGCTGTAGAGCTGTACATGAACAATGGCTGTACAGTTATCAAATGTCTGATTTCATTTCTTTCCGTCTGTTCAGAGCTGTGGTCACGTTTGCACATTAACAGACTGATCAGTTTATTCTGTACAGTACCTGAACGCAGAATGCTTATGCTTCATTAAAGGTTTTGAATGGACAGATTGAGACGTTTTTTTACCACTGGTTAATGCAACTCAGTTTTATTTTGCCCACTATATTGTTAGACACACACACAACATTCAGTACTGGGGATATATTTTACAAATATTTCTCAAATTATGTTTATCAGAGCAAGGAAATTTTCACAGTATGTCTGATAATATTTTTTTCTTCTGAAGAATAATTTATAATAATTTAGGGAGGCTAATGATTCTGACTTCAACTGTATATATGATGAAGTTAAAGGGCACCTATGGTGAAAAATCTACTTTTCGAGCTGTTTGGACAAACATATGTGCATGTATGGTGTATGGACCGTCATATTGGGGTGATATAAACACACCCAGTCCTTTTTTTTCAATTTAGGAACATAAAAACGGTGGACCAATTGGAGAGGTTTTCAGATCGACCGCAACTTTACGTAGGAGTGCGGTCCCCCCGCCAACCGAATGGATTGACAGCTGCGTGTATTAACATGTCCCGGTAGTCACGTGTATAATCATATCAAAAAGATATAATGAAAAATCTGATGGGTGTTTTGAGCTGAAACTTTACAGAAACATTCTGGAGACGCAAAACACTTATATTAAATCTGAAAAAAGGGCTAACCTAGGTGCCCTTTAAATGAACACATTTAGGCCTTCAATTTAGATTTTATTCCTGAAAATAAAAAAGCTAAAGCTCCAATAAATAATAATAAAATACACACAATTAATTTTATTAACTTTAACAACATTTAAAATGTACAACTATGGAAAAACTACTAAAATATAAGTAAAATAAAAATAAAAAGTCATTTAAAATATTACTAAAGCAACATTTGTACTTTATTGATAAATAAAATAATTAATAAAATAACACTGTAAAGCATAGGTCTCAAACTCAATTCCTGGAGGGTCACAGCTCTGCACAGTTTTGCTCCAACCTCGATCAAACACATCTGATGCAACTAATGATGATGTTCAAGACTCTTATGAACACCTCGATTATTTGGATCAGCTGTGTTTGATAGGGTTGGAGCAAAACTGTGCAGAGCTGCGGCCCTTCAGGAGTTGAGTTGAGGTTTAAGACCTATGCTGTAAAGAAATACATGAACTAACAATCATTAAACTTAACTTAAACTTAACAACTTAATTTAATAAAAAAAAATTTATAAATGTTGATAAATAGAAAATATAAGTATACTTACAATTTGAAACTTGAACCATTTTATAAAAGTAATAATTAAGATTACAAAAACACACAACAAAGTCATTTAACCATAATCATAGCCAGACAGAATATGCAGATATTTTTTTCTATTTTTCTATTTCTATTTTTTCTATTTTCTGATTGGCTAACTTTTCCTTCCTCTAGAATTTTGCACTAAATCTGTGGGGTTAAATGGAAGAATTTTGGGAGTATACTAACTTAATTTTAAAACATGAAATAAAAAAATAAAAAATAACTTTTTCTTACTTTTATGTTTACTATGCAAATACAATTAAATCCACGTCTCTCATATATTTACTCATATATTAAGACAGAGTATATTACTTTACAAACTGTATGAATAAATCGGTCACACTTAAGAATAAGGTTCATTAGTACGCATGAACAATACTTGTACCACATTTATTAATCATAGTTCAACATTTACTAATGCATTATTAATGCATTGTTCGTGCTTGTTAACATTAGTTAATGCACCGTGAGTTAACATGAACTAATGATGAATAACTGCAATTAAGGTTAACTAACATGTTTGTTCATGTTAGTAAATGCATTAACTAACAATAACTAATACAACCTTATTGTAAAGTGTGACCAATAAATCATATAAACAATAACAATAATAAAAACCGAATTAATATACATTTACACATATTTACATTGGTATATAAACAGATTCAATGATGGGCTGAAAAATCTGCTGATTTCTGATTGTGCAGATTCCGTGTGGGCCTAACCATAACTACGATGAAAATGAAGAATAATAATTATTTAAATGAATAATAACAACAGCTTAATTGTTATTTAAATGTTTCAAATTATTTTCTAACAACATTCTCAACTTTCTAAACAGTGTGATGTGTATATAGCGTTCATCAGTCTCTTGTGCAATCAGATTTTCGTATAATATTGTAATATATATAATACGTGCTGCATTTAAATCCTTTTGTTGGCATTTTAATGGTTACACTTTTCCACCACAGAAACCCAAGTGTTGCAGCACAGAATGAAAATGAATATATTTTATATTGTGACAACATTGTTTTTTTTTTTCTTTGTGGTTACAGTGTGTGGAAGAAAAGATCAGCGCTGTAAGTGAAACTTTGAGCAATTACCTTGACAAGTAAGTGATTTTATGACAATGTATGATCAATGTAGTCTTTCACTACAAAAGGCCTGTTCTGACTGATTCCAAGCTTTCAGGAATAAATCGAAATGAACGAGAGCTGCTTGAATGGAAACTGTATTTTCATTTTACTTTCTGAATAGAAGACACAACTTCTGGAAAGTAATTAGATGGCCATTTTCATTGGGAAAGCTGATTTGTTTGTGTATACAGTGAGCTTCAGATGTGGAAGAATATTGCATTGGGAATATGCGATTCTTCTTAAAAACATGGACTTTTTAGGAGCTGAACAACATAATATTGTATCATTAAAACAACTGGGAAAATATTAAAAACAACATTTAAATAAAAAAAAAATGCTAACAGTTATTGATAAGATTTCATGATGACATCAGTTAACTGCATTAGTAAACATGCAAAGTACTTCCAACATGAACAATACTTGAGCATTTAATAAGTTTAGTTGACATTAATTTTAACATAAAATGCCATTTTTAATTTTAACAATTTACAAATATTGTTTAATGGTAATAAGCTAATGTCAACTAACAATTAACAGTTGTAAATGCTAAAGTTTTGAAATGCTGTAAAAATAGTTGATGTCAGTTATGCATTAATTTATAGTAACTAATGGACATATTTCAAGAGTAATAACATAAAAAACGTAACAATTGTATAGGTCATTATTAGTTACTTGTGGATTTTATAATATATAATGGACCTTATTGTTTAATGAGGAAGAGGAGGAAGTGGAAGAGGATGAGGAAAAAGAAGAAGAAGAAGAAGAAGAAAGAACAGATTATTGGGCTGTTTCTCAATACCAAATACGCAACAGTAGTTGCGTCCTTGGAAGTTCAGACTTGCCAAGAAAAGACTTGAACTCCCGAGGACGTGAGGACACAAGTCGGTACTTCTTCAACTGGAACAGCAGTGTATTTTATAACGTCATACCTTACCATGTATTCATCAGTTTCAGTGTACAATAACAATAAAATGATTTACTTATAAAAAGCACGGCCTTATAATTAAAATTAGATTGATATTATAAATAATTTTTTTTGATTTAAGAAAATGTAAGCATGAATTACTATAAATGTGAAGTAAAATGTGTTATTCTACACAGACTTGTGTCTTTGATTATCAGATTTAGTAAACTAGAATGAACATTAAACAAGTATAAAGTACAAGATGGAAGAAATAAAGATAACGTCAGACAATTTGGTAAACAAAGACAAACATCATACAACACAGTAACATAATTAAAGACAATTATAAAACGTAACAAAATAACACTACCGTATAACAAAATAACAAACCCTACAGGTTTTCTCGTCTGCCGTTAGCATTTGCTGGTTAGGCTGCAATGCACTCTGGGATACCTGCGCTTCGAAAGTTCGCACAAGTCACCTATCAATGCATCCTTGACAAAAGGGGTGGAGCACGTACACATCCGGTTATATTTATCTGTGCTTGGCAAGATGTAAACTTTGAATTGGAACAGGTCTTCGGTGACGGTTGATGTTTCACAAGGACACAAGAACGCAAGTACAGAAGACAAGAACGTATATTGAGAAACAGCCAGTGTTAACTAAATCTGCTGTAAAACTTAGCGTGTATTTAAAAACAAAACAAAATTAACACAACAACAAAACATAACTTTAACTAAACCTAAAATAAAACAGAAGATACTGAAAAATAGAAAATATATGTATATTTTACAATTAAAAAATCAAGTATCCGTACATTAATTTCAAGTAATTGTCAATGAAATCTCTCTTGTTTTTATTTTGTTAACCTATTTAAATTGAAACTTGACAAAAATGACAAAGACACACCAAGTTATTAAAACCTTAAACTTTTAACGAAAACCACAGTATATGAAAATAAAAACAAGTAAAAAATCAGAGCATCTGTCTAATGCAACATAGGCTCATTCTGAAAACGTAGCCCTAAATACATTTCTGGAGATCACGAATTATGTAGCCAGAAGTACGTATGGCTGCATTTACGTATGTCTTTAAAATGAACGCTACGGGGCAGTTTGACGTCGTTCCGTTTCGTGCTTACCAGATCACCATTTACCTCCTCATAGACGGCTTTCCCACTGTTACCAGTTCGTCCTGTAGTTCGCCATGTATGTCGGCAGACTTGAGACGCAGAGAGGAGTTGACCACGATGATGGGGCTTGAGTCTGGCAAAGAACGGTTCCAGAAAGCGGGTAAGAAATAAACAGAAGCCAAAAAAATAAAATAAACAAGTAAATAACAGTGTGAGAATGTGGTAAAATCTGAAAACGTGGTAAAAATCAGGCGAGGACTTTTCTCTTTCTGTATTATATTTGAAAACACTGTCAGTTGGGTTTAGGGAAGTGGGTGGGCGGGTCAATCAGTGCTTTTGAAAACACTATTGGTTGGGTTTAGGGAAGGAGGACAGTGGGTCAGTTGATCAGTCAGTCAGTCAACAGCGGCCTCTGATGGATATATGCAAGAACAGCAGGCATGAATGGCACTCGCGAGAGAAATTTGAGATCTGAAAAGTGTACACAGCGGCCTCTGGTGGATTTGCGAAAACAAAAACTGCAAAAAAACATACCTCCAGGGGTTTGGCGCTCTCCAGAAATGTATATAGGGGAACATTTTCAGAAGGGGGCCTGGGTTGAGCTGATGGCATTACAAAATATATAACAACAGATGAAACAATAAGCAATGCCAAAAATATAGATAAGTTAAACTTAAACAAAAAAAAAAAAAAGCATGACCTGTTACATTATATACCTGAAATATGGCCAAACCTTGTTGACTGAAGATTTATATGTGGTGTTCATAAGTTCTATATGCTATATCGTAAATATAAACTGATTCCTACATAATTCATTTACTATTATGAAGGAAATTGTCTTGACCCTCCATGCTAATGGATATTAAAACATGAAACACACACAGGGGAGAGAGAGTGACAGAGACTATGAGAAGGTAAGAGCTGTGTGTGCTTGATGAATCACAGCGGGGAAGATTTTTATCCATGTTACTCACTGCTATCTTATCAATGCAGCAATCAGTAAGCTAATAGTCATATAATGTAACAACGCTGGAAATGGGCAGTCATTTCAACGTCATTCCTGACAATCTTGTACAACCTTGGTTTGAGTTACTGAGCAGGTTGTGATTTGATCAGACCTTCATCTGATTTTAATATAAAGGAGACATATCATGAAAATATCATGAAAATAAAGACTTTTGTAAAAGATTTTAAGACCTATAATCAGGGGCCAACCCAGAAAACATGAGAAAAGACAAACGTATTTGCTTTGTTTTGGAGAGTCTTTCTCTGCAAGAATGAGGAAAAATATACTGTTCAGATCTCTCTCTTCTAGTGATGTGAAGTGGATTTTTTTATTAATTACCAGGGGCAGATTTGGTGATTCGGTGGTCCCAAGCAATTCTAGCCATGGGGTCCAACAGTCCTAATATGCACTGTTTGTATTTTGATTTATTTATTTTGCAGTCTTTTTATTATATATCTCATTCTTGTTTTTCATTTTTTTTAAAATCTTAATGTAATCTTTATAATTTAATAAGTTATTTGCTTGCTTAAAATGTGTTCACAACTAAAAATAATAAACAAATTCCTTTTTAAAACAGATTATTCATCTGACTTGACTGCTTTACTGATCTATGATTGAGGTGGGGGAAATATTTGCATTAAATTGTATTTGTTAAACCTTCACCATACAAAATATGATAGAAAATTATGTTTTAAATGACTTACAAATAACATTTATTGGGAACCCCCAAATCTGCACATTTCCTCCCACAGTGCCACCATTTCTGTATAGCAGAAAGAGTCACTTAACGGACATTTATGGATAATATAATGTCCTCAGTTCAGATGATGAGAGTCTACGGTGACTCTTACACAACAACAGGACATTTGTTATGCTTTTCTTTATATAGCAGACTCCTGAAACACTCACTGTCAGGATAATTCATAATTAGTCAGGTGATGGATTATTTTCCATTTGTTTATTAAGATAAGGAGAGTAACATGCGAGTAAACTTTACTCAACACACATATATCCACTAAGCAAGTGTTTCTTAACCACGTTCCTGGAGGACCACCAGCTCTGGACATTTTCCATGTCTCCTTAACCAAACACACCTGATTCAGATCATCAGCAGAGATTGAAATAGCTGAAATGGCTGTGACAGACAAAGGAGACATCCAAAACCAGGAGTGCTGGTGGTCCTCCAGGAACGTGGTTGAGGAACCCTGCACTAAGCCTTGCTCAGTCTATAAGTTCTAAGCTCCTTCTCTCCATCATTGTCTGACTCTGGTTTGAACATATAAAGCTTTAATCCACTACTGGTTATTTCTGACATTTTGAATGTATAATATTTGCTTATTTTTTAGTTCCTGGAGTATCAGTATAGTGTGTACAGGCTCCGCCCTCTTCTGAAAAGCAACAGCTCATTTGCATTTAAAGAAACACACAAAAACAAAGTGTTTATGATCATACCCAAATAAAAGCAAATTTGAAAAGCTATAGACTGATTTCACGAGGCTGCCATTTTAAAAGCAAAATCGAGGCTGCGGTTGAAAGAAACCCGGAATAATCGCCTGAGTCACACAGGAACGTTGTGTACCTGGCTGTATATCTTATCAGCGAAGAGAAAGTGACACAAATTCGTAATTTCACCATCTTCCAAGTGACCCGAAGGTCCGTTCTAAATGGATAGTGAAAATAAAAAGGGATATCAGACCTCATTTTCAGCTAAGTTAAGGGAAACGGCACTAGTTAGCTAAAAAAAAATTCCCAAACACACGTTTTAGATGCTATTTATCAAACTCAAGTTAATCAACTGATTCTATATTAGACTTATACAAGATACTGAATTTTGGTACAGAAATAAAAAAAACAAAATGTAAATTTTCCGCTAACATTAAGCACTGTTGAGCGCATTCTTAAACACAGCTGATTTGCCATAGTATTCACCAGTGCTCAATAGTAATTACTGTGATTGGCCGTGAAGGTAATCAGTTGACCGCACTTCACCGATGTTTACAGAGTGCAAACACAGACAAGCAATCGACTAGTATTGGGTTAGACCCCTATAACTCTGGGTTTCTTCCCACCGCAGCCTCACTTTAATTTTTTTAAATGGTGGCTGTGTGAAATAAGCATATAATAGATCTTCTCTGAGGCATTTTGCGTTTACAGTATGTCATTTTTAATGTATAAAGTATATTAGAACATCTCAGTGAAATGGCATCTGCTTTATTCTGCAATATACAAGCCATGAAATGTCACTGGAATGTAAAATCAAGAGAATACAGAATATTGTCTAATGCAGTCACTGTAAACAATCGCACATCCTTGAATAGAAGGAATTGTTTGAGCAACTAGGCCGTGGATAAAAATCTCTCCGTGTGAAATGCATAGTATTAGATATGAAGTAATGAAGTACACGGAGAAACACAAAGCTGAAGGAATTCAAAGCTGAAAGAGTGTAGCGGTGAAATAGTCTCTAATCATGTAAATGACACCCAGGCCATATGAAAACATCTTGTGCGTTAATAACAGTGTGTTAAAGGTCAGTGTCACTGATATCACGTGCACACAGATCGAGAAAAGAAAGAGCACTATTTTTTTTTCCAACCACAAATGTCATCTCTCTGATCTCCAGAGCATTAGAGTTGTGCACACGGCGTTTTTTTAACAGAACCGTTGAGAGTTTGTGTGTGATATTTGAACATATTATTCACTGTCTGTGCTGCTGCCACTAATGTTGATACACGCTACCGTTTAAAGCGTCACAACTTTTGATTCATCAAAGACTTAAAGGTTGCACAAAAATATGAACAGCACAACATTTAGCATGTCTAAAAATATTCCTTGAGCAAATTAGCCTATTAAAATGATTTCTGAAGGAGCGTGTGACCATGAAAACTGTTGGAAATACTGAGTAATTCACCTCTTCCATTACAGAAAGTTCAATTTTAGTACCAGTAATACATTTATTATTGAAAAATCATTACTGTCACATAATTATTATTATATTTATATTATTAATATTATATTAACTCATAAAGTCACATCACACACACACACACACACACACACACACATATATATATATATATATATATATATATATATATATATATATATATATATATATATATATATATATATATTTATTTATTTATTTATTTATTTATTTATTTATTTATTTAATAAACAGTTAAAATTACAGTTTATTTTTATTCTTTTTTCAAATATTTTGCCGTTTAAAGTGCCGTTTAACGCAAATAAGAATTTTTAAACATGGATTTAATAACTTTTTTTAAAAGCTCATTCCCTTTTCGGTGATTAAAGTACATAATATTTTACTATTTATTTTACAAGATACTAGTATACAGCTTAAATTGCTAGGCTAGCAAGGTTAATTGGGTTAAGTCATTGGTTTATGCTGTAGCCAATTAAAAAATAAAAACATTCAATAATAAAATACACAAATTTCCAGGGGGCTAATAATATTGACCTTGGCAGTTTTTTCTTTTTCTTTTTTTATTCTAGCCAAGCTAAAATAAATAAGACATTCTCTAGAAGATTTGCTTAAGAAAATAGGAATTAAGGAATTAAATAACAATTCAAATTTCAAATAATTACATTTCACAGGAGGGCTAATACTTTATCCGGTCACATTTTATTTTAATGTACAATTCACGTCATTAACAAATCATTAACTAAGACTTTTAGCTCAATAAGCTATCATACTTAAATCATAAAACATCATACTTTATAAGTGCTAATATACAGTTAATTCTCTTAATAATATGCTGGTAATTAGCCAGAAGTAAATGGTGTGAATTGTTCCTTAGTGTTACCCTTTTGTCTTCAACTGCATGTTTCAGAAATATATTGACCGTTAGCCAGTTGCCTATTAGCTTAAGTTGCCTATTTTTAGTATTGGAGTATTAGCTGTTTAATATTTATAAACCACATTTCAACTAATGAGTAATAAGAAACCTTTAGTGAATAGTGAATATGTTATCCTTAATGTAAAATGTTAGTGTACAGTTGAAGTCAGAATTATTAGCCCTCCTGTTAAATTTGAATTTTTATTCTGTCCCCCAATATATATTTATATATATATATATATATATATATATATATATATATATATATATATATATATATATATATATATATATATATATATACTGTATATATAATAGTTTTAATAACTAATTTCTAATAACTGATTTATTTTGATTTATTACAATGACAGTACATCTGTTTTACTAGATGTTTTTTCAAGACACTAGTATTTAAAGGCTTAATTTAACCCGGCAGCTAGCTCTCTGCAACTCTCACATGGTCACCCACTGAAGTTAAGCAGTGCTGTGCTCGGTCAGTACCTGGATGGGAGACAGAAGTGTTGTTAGTAAGGCCAACAGGGGGTGCTCAACTTGCGGTCTGTGTGGGTCTTATTGCCCTAGTACAGTGAAGGGGACTATACTGCTCAGTGAGCACCATCTTTCGGATGAGACGTTAATCCCGAGGTGCTGATGTTCTGTGGTCGTTAAAAATCCCAGGATGTCCTTCGAAAAAGAGAAGGGGTTTAACTCCGCATCCTGGCCAAATTTGCCCACTGGCCTCTGTCCATCATGGCCTTCTAACCATCCACATATCCTAATTGGCTTCATCGTATTCTCTCCACCAATCAGCTAGTGCGTGGTGTGCGGTCTGGCGCAATATGGCTGACATCGCTTCATCTAGGTGGAAGCTCCACACTGGTGGTGGATGAGAGTCTAGAAAAGCGCTATATAAATGTAAGGAATTATGATAATAATAATTATTATTATTATTAGCTAAATTAATTAGGTTAGCTAAGCACGTTAGTGTAACTAGGCAAGTTATTGTATGACATTTTTTTTCTGCAAAAAAAAAGCTTGATAATCTTGAGCTTCAAATGTTGTTTTTAATTAAAAATGCCTTTTATTCCTGCAAAAACAAAACAAATAAGATTTTATCCAGAAAAAAATCCTATCGGAAATACTGTGAAGATTTCCTTGCTCCATTAAATATCACTTGAGAAATATTTGAAGAGCTTAGATGCAAAAACCTCTTAGTGCCATCTGAAAATTCCAGCTAAAATGAGCATTTTTCTCAGGCTGTTGTGTGTAGTTTCAGTAATTTTACTCTTAGTGCAAAGAATGTGTTGTTTTCATTACCTTTAAAGTGAAATAACTGAACAAAAACATAGGAGGTTAAGAAAAATGCTCATTTTCAGGTGTATTTGCATCAGAACTCTTCATTTCATTCATTTTCCTTCGGCTTAGTCTATTTCAGAAGTTGCCACAGTGGAATAAAGCACCAACTATTCCAGCATATGTTTTACACAGTGGATGCCTTTCCAACCGCAACCCAGTACTGGGAAACACCCATACACAGTCATTCACACACACACACACACTACAGACAATTTCGTTTATTAAATTCACCTACAGTGCATGTCTTTGAACTGTGGGGGAAACCGGAGCACCTAGAGGAAACCCACGTGAACACGGGGAGAACATGCAAACTCCACACAGAAATGCCAACTGGCCCAGCCGGGACTCAAACCAGCAACCTTTTTGTTGTGAGGCGACATGGTTAACCACTGAGCCATGCTACCCTCAAGAATAAACATTTCACAGAAAGGAAATCATTTTGCCCTCAACTGTACATATGGTAAGTGATGTTAAATTATTAAAAGAAATCTTTCTCAAGTTGATTGATTGATTAAATCTATTGTCGAGTACTTTAAAGCTGTGAGGCTGGTGAAATATCCCTGAATGTCAATCTCGGGAGTCCTCAGTCAGTGTTGGTAATGTTAAAACAACTGTGGCATGAGTTCTGGCTTTGTGCGTCTGAAGTGCTATAAACAAAGAGGAGTCCACATCACTGCAATAATAGCCCCACAGTGTTACAAAGGGCCCAATGCGTTATCTTGACAGCGGAGGGAGAATCTTTTTGTCTGAGTACTGTAGTGTTGTCAAGCACACACTGGCTCAAAGTGTGTGCTCAGCTCTGTTGGAGAGCCGCTGTATTACACGCCTGCTGCCGTACATCTACCCGAAATCACCATCCCCACCCGAGGCCTTTAGCATGATTTGCCCCATACCTTTACAAGCAATCTCTTGCTAATGTCCCAGACTCTATGTATAACGTGCCGCTGCGCCGTTCCTTTGGCTGAATTCCACATCTACGAACAGCTCCGTCCTATTTTATACTTTCCTATGATGGTTTCGCACAGATGATTGTGATTACAGTGAATCTGTCCAAACACAAACAGGTGATGAAGTGATTTAACAAGGCCAAATCTCACGAGAGGTCAGAATGGGATTGAAATTGCGAGCATTTTAAATCCAATAGCCAGAGGAGCTTTTTATAACTGGATTTGAGGGCATTATGGCTGTGTGGGACATTACCAGACACAAATGACCAGTAAGAGGATTTTGACATTGTGTCCATCCCTGGAAATTAATGCAGGGATTTTTAATGCACGAAAAGCAATGTATATCATGCTGACCCCAAACTTTATATATAGTCTTTCTGGGAGTCAACAAGACTTAAAAACAATAGATAGATAGCCAGATAGCTAGCTAGTTAGCTAGTTAGATAGGTAGGTAGGTAGACAGACAGACAGACAGACAGACAGACAGACAGACAGACAGACAGACAGATAGATAGATAGATAGATAGATAGATAGATAGATAGATAGATAGATAGATAGATAGATAGATAGATAGATAGATAGATAGATAGATAGATAGATAGATAGATAGATAGATAGATAGATAGATAGATAGATCGATAGATCGATAGATAGATAGATAGATAGATAGATAGATAGATAGATAGATAGATAGATAGATAGATAGATAGATAAAACCAATGATCTGGTTAATTCAGTTTTCTGAAAAGATTCAAAAGAATCAAAGGAGTCAAAAGGCATCACTCTGGGACTTTTTCCTGAGAAAGTTGACTATATATGATATAATGCTGTAATGATTTACTGTGGTGTAAATAATGTTAACTTTCTTGCACAAAGCGATTGTTTGACTTCATAAGATCTCAATGTACCATTAGGAGTCTCAGATTTTAAGTTTGTATTGCTTGTATATGTTTGTTTGACTTTCCATGTGGCTGTATTATGTATGACTTGCATTTTATGAATCACCATGAAGCTGTTTCAGATATAATTTTTTAAAAAATGTTTTAATGGCCCACTGATAAGAAAAAATAATCACCTAGATCTTAGATGGCCTGAGGTTGAGTAAATAAGAACACATTGTACATTAAAATATCCTCTAAATGTGTTATAATTAAGGTTCAGCTACTTATTTATATTATTATTTTTCAAATTATATATTATGAAATTGTACAGTTATTTCAGTTTATATGACGTTAAATTGAAGAATTAAGATAAATATTATATTAGATTTAAATCTTATATTTGGATATTTGAGCAATTTGAGTTTTTTAAAGGATATATTATTATATTATATTATATTATATTATATTATATTATATTATATTATATTATATTATATTATATTATATTATATTATATTATATTATATTATATTATATTATATTATATTAAGACATGATAAATGCATTTTCTCTGTTGTCTCCAGTCTGAACTTTATGCTCTCCCTAGTATATGCACTAGGGGAGCCCTACTCCTCAGTTGAGATTTTCACAGTGCAGCCCTCTTTCACAGGACATCCATGTGCTGAAAACACTACATACCACTGATCTGAGGACAGTGCGGGTCAGTTTCAATTAGCAATCTGCATTGTTATCAATAAGCTATTATTGTGCTTTTTCTATAATGTTAAAAAGAGGCCAAAGCTCACAAAAAAGAGAAAATTCTGCCCTCATTTACACATTCTTGTCTTGATACAAACCAGTTTGAGTTTTTTCTTCTGTTGAACACAAAAGAAGATATTTTGAATAATGTTTGAAACCTGTAACCATTGACTCTCACGGTGTTTGTTCGTCCCACTATGGATGTTAACAGTTACAGCTTTCCAACATTCTTCAAAATATCTTCTTTTGTGCTCAACCGAAGTAAAAGAAAAATGGTTTGGAACAAGTCAAGCATGAGTAAACGAGGAATTATTTTTGAATTAATTATCCATTTAAATTTCAGTTCTGATGGAAATATAAATACAAAACTAGTATTTGGTTAGTGCATCTAGATTTAAGTTTAATCAATTTAGTAAATTCTTATACTTAAATTCCATACTAAAAATTACAATAATGCCTATTAACTAAGTAAAATAATCAGAAAAACCGAATGCATGTCTATAGCATAAAAAAACAACAACAGAAATGCAATAAACTGCTCTTTAAATGCTTCTGTGTGAACCTGTCGTTCCTCACTCCTCTTTTCTCCCTCCCTCTTTTCACCTGCTCACACAAGACTAGAGTTTCCTCAGAATGCACGTTTACACCCTTAAATAAATATAAAACCATATTCCATCAGCCGAGACAATCCTGTGTTGTTCTAAACATGAGAATTCATCCATTCAAGCATTAAATACTGGTGTGAAGAATGCAGGCAGAGCAGATCCGGCCCTCACTGCTCCTCAAGACACAAACTGACAAAAGAGGGCAGTATGATGACATTGACAAAGTGGACAAACTTTTACTCTTTGATTTGAAGCCAGTTGCTGGAGTGGAGTTTGCGTTTGCATGTGTGTGTGTGTGTGTCTGTATGCGTGTTTGTGTTTTGTCTGAGCGCAGAATGTTGATGAAAAGAACTGCAGTGAAAAGTGGACACTTCAAAAGATGAGAGGCAGAATCAAGGACTTACTTTATGCCGTTATTCAGAGCGTATAACCAAGATCAAATGTTTATTGAGCGCTGAGATAACAGCACACCTTCCAAATTTAACCGCTGTCAGACTCGCCTCCGTTTTCTGTCATTTCCACACAAAACCCCAAAACGTCAAAATTAAAATCAATTGATAACACCTGTAGGTAAATAGCGGGCTTTCATGGGCTGAAATAATGATGTTTGCAAATTAAATACACAACCAGTGATTTTTAAAAGGCAATTGTGTTGTGATAAATACACCCCATTTCAAAGTTTGTGGTCTGTAAGGGTTTTCTGTGATTCTGAATGTCTCCTTCACTCAATAAAACTGCAGTATATATACAGCACAAATGGCTGTATTGTATGCAAAAATGCAGTACCAATTGTACATTGCAATTCCTATCAAATATCTGTTATAATTTCTATTATAAGAGCTTTGAAATGTATTTCTGTATTCAAAGCTAAACTTTCACTATCATAGTCCAGATTAATTTTTATCCGTTAAAATAATTATAATTTTTGTGGAATCTTACAATCTTACAAAGAAAATCTTACAAAGAAAAATACATAACTACAAATAACTCTAAAGAAAATATATAAATGACAGTATTTTTATTTGAATTAATGCACATCATAATTTTATATAATATTAATAATAATAATAATAATAATATTAATAATAATAATAATGATAATAATAACAATAACAAAAATGTTCTGGGAAAATATCTAAATGACTATGTTTATTTGAAATATTGTATAATAATATGTATGTATAATAATAATAATAATAATAATAATAATAATAATAATAATAATAATATTAACAACAACAACAACAACAACAATAATAATAATAATAACAATAACAACATTAATGATAATAATAATATCTAAAAATAATTCTGGAAAAATATTTACTGTGCATCCGGAAAGTATTCATAGCGCTTCACTTTTTCCAGTTTTTTATGTTAAAGCCTTATTCTAAAATAGATTAAATTCATTTATTTTCTCAACATTCTACACACAATACCCCATAATGACAATGTGCAAAAAGATTTTTTGAAATTGTTGCAAATTTATTAAAAATAAAAAAACAGAAAAATCACATGTACAGAACATAAGTATTCACAGCCTTTGCTCAATACTGTGTTGATGCACCTTTGGCAGCAATTACAGCCTCAAGTCTTTTTATATATGATGCCACAAGCTTGGCACACCTGTCTTTGGGAAATTTTGCCCAATCCGCTTTGCAGTACCTCTCAAGCTCTATCAGGTTGGATGGGAAGCGACGGTGTACAGCCATTTTCAGATCTCTCCAGAGATGTTCAATAGGATTTAGGTCTGGGCTCTGGCCGGGCCACTCAAGAACATTCACCAAGTTGTTGTGAAGCCACTATTGTATCTATTTTGGCGTTGTGCTTTGGGTCATTGTCCTGCTGGAAGATGAACCGTCACCCCAGGAGGTCAAGAGCACTCTGAAGCAGGTTTTTATTCAGGATGTCAAGCTGCATTCATCTTTTCCTCTATCCTAACTAGTCTTCCAGTTCCTGCTGCTAAAAAACATCCCCACAGCATGATGCTGCCACTCCCATGCTTCACTGTAGGGATGGTATTAGCCTGTTTTTTCTGTAACCTTCCCCAGCCTTGTGCCTCAAGACAATCCTGTCTCAGAGGTCTATAGACAATTCCTCTGTCTTCATGCTTGGTTTGCACTTTGACATGCACTGTCAACCCTGGGCCCTTATATAGACAGGTGTATGCCTTTTCAAATCATGTCCAATAAACTGAATTGACCCAAGAATGATCAAGGGAAACAGAATGTACCTGAGCTCAATTTAGAGCTTCACGGCAAAGGCTGTAAATACTTATGTAAATGTGATTTTTCAGGTTTTTTATTTTTAATTAATTTGCAACAATATTTAAAAATATTTTTCACATCGTCATTATGGGGTATTGTGTGTAGAATTTTGAGGAAATAAATTAATGTAATTCATTTTGGAATAAGGCTGTAACATAAAAAAATGTGGAAAAAGTGAAGCGCTATGAATACTTTCCGGAGGCACTGTAAATGACTATATTTTTATTTGAAATAATGTATGTCAGTGAAATAATAATAATAATAATAATAATAATAATAATAATAAATTACTAAAATAATTCTTGGGATAAAAATCTAAATTTTTATATTTTTATTGAGATTTGGAATAATTTATATCAGAATTTGATATAATAATAATAATAATAATAATAATAATAATAATAATAATAATAATAATAATAATATTTTTACAAAAACCCATACCTATTAAAACCCCCTGTAACATCCTGTAAATGAAAAGAAACTGAAAATTTTAAAGTGGCCTGTTAATCCAGCGTCTATTCCTCTATATATAACAGTTTTAAACTTGCTGTTTAACCACTGCTAGAGAAAACAAACATGACTGTTATTAAGCTGTTGACTTTTGCATCTGTCAAATTATTTAAATAGTCTGTGTGAAAACGATGCACAATTTGGATCGGCTTATGGTATATTTTTAAAAAACGCTCTCCCTGCTCTCTCTCTCACCCTATGAGTAAGTAACTGGTGTAATATGGCAATGATATTGTTATTGGAGGCTGATGCCAGAGCTTAACGCCAGCTCTCTCTCACGATACCAAACATTCTTCAGATTTCATTAGGTGAAAGCGCATTCGCAAATGGCGTATTATGTCACGTAGGATGTGATTCCTGCTCAGATTAATTTGCGATCCATCAGGAATCCATGCGATCGAATGCCAAATCTGAATGATTCTGCATTTTTCTGATCTGAATAAAACATGTTCAGGTCATCAGTGGCTTCTTTTTATCCCGAACTGCGCAGGAAGTTTGTATTTTTGCTGTTTAATGTTGTGTACCTGCGAGTGCTGACGCTCTGGAGTTTGACCTGACAGAAAGACGTATGAAAGACACATCCACACCTCTGTTGAGTTATGTCTGGTGCAAATATTATAATAAATCCACATACTCAGTTCATTTCTTGCTGATGCTTCAGGATTCATGGAAATTGTTTGCAGATACTTGGTTGTGCAATGAGAAAGTAGAGTTTGCAAAACAGTGCGATTGCAAAGACCATGACATTTTGTCATTTGGGTCAATGACATTTATGTGTCATGGAATTCAATAGTTTCACCATCTTTATTTCACTTCTTTACGCTTGCTTTTTTTATATGTATATATGTTTATCCACATATTGTAGTGACTTTACCCCATATGTCAAATTTTGCATTGATAATGTTTAAATCAATTTTAATTATTTTTTTAAATAATACTCACAGATCATCTCTATGGGCCCTCTCATCCCGGCGGAATAAGGCGCAAGACATGTTTGGCACAATATGTTGCTATTTTCAGACAAGCGCAACCCTAATTTTCATGTTTTGCACCACGTTGTTTAAATAGCAAATCCATTTGTGCCACTTTGGGGACTCATAGGAATGCTGGTCTAAAATAGAGGTGTGTTAAGGCGCATCATTGGCACATTGCTATTTTAAAGAACAGAAATAGACCATTGCCTAAAAGCTTACACTGCTTAATATACTTTACACAGGATGTACAGCAATACACAAATATCTTTACATATGAAAATAATTATAGGATTAAAATGTTACAAAAATTATTATTTTCTACATGCATAAAAAAACCACTGCCTCCATGCCTCATCTCGGGGGAGTTTTCAGTTTATTCATTTGCATTTGTATAATGTTATTATTATTAGCATTCATTCATTCATTCATTCATTCATTCATTCATTCATTCCTTCATTCATTCATTCATTCATTCATTTTCTTTTTGGCTTATTCCCTTTATTAATCTGGGGTGGCCACAGTGGAATAAACTGCCAATTTATCTAGCATATGTTTTACCCAGCGGATGCCCTTCCAGCCACAACCTATCACTGGGAAACATCCATACACACATATTCACACACATACACTACAGCAAATTTAGCTTACCAAATTCAACTATAACACATGTTTTTGGACCTGTGGGGTAAACCAGAACACCCGGAGGAAACCCACGCGAACACGGGGAGAACATGCAAACTCCACACAGAAATGCCAACTGACCCAGCCGGGGCTCAGAGACCATCTTGCTGTGAGGCGATTGTGCTACCCACTGCGCTACCATGCTGCCCATAATTATTAACTGTATTATTTATTATATGCATATTAATATTTGGTTTAATAAAAACCAGTTTAGATTTGTCCACCTGTTTTTGAGGATGTACGCGTAACCATATGGGGTGTATATATTCCTATATGTTCCTATAGGAATAGGACGGGTTTGGATATAACTTTTTTGACCACACTTCATTATTATTGTTCATTCATTCATTTGCTGGAAATTAAAACTGAATGTAGTTTTGAAACTAATCTTTGCGCTTAAACTAAATAAATAAATATGGAGGCTAATGGATGTCTTCAGTGGAGTGCGTACAACACTGTTTCCTTACTCCATGAATGTAAAGGAGAAAAGAATAAAAGTAAAGAGAAAGAGAAAGTAAAGAGGCTGATTGCAGGAGACTTGTTCTTTATTCTCGTGCTGCAGATGATCTGTTTAACTGTTTTCTTACTAGTGAAGTGTTTAGTTTTTCCACTTACAAAGTATGCCATGTAAATAGCAAATCCACCATGGTGCGACGCAACTGAATCTTAAAGGGAATTGGGGATGAAACTCTGATTGGTTAAATGCACGTTATGCTCAAAACACACCCATATCTCATTAAGAGAATAAGCACAACCCTGTTAGACCATGCGCTGCAGTGCAAACCGTATTTTTCCATCCTTAAAATAGAAAAAGTGGATTCGGACACGCCCTTAATGCTTTTGCGCCGTGTGCTTTAGACTTTGTCCCTAGATCGTTAAAATAGAGCTCTAGGTGTTAGAGAAATTGCATTGTAACTTTAGGTTTCAAACAAAGAAAAAACAAACAATGTATTTCTAGAAATGTGACTTATAGTCTATGCATAATATTTTTTTTCCTTCCTTTCAAAAGATTTTTCTTTACCATTAATATCATTATATATTTGACCAGGCGGTTCAATCCACTGTGGTGACCCCTGATAAATAAGGGACTAAGCCGAAGGAAAATGAATGAATGTTTGTTTGACCCGTTTAGCTCTATCGTTCATTCATCCATTTTCCTTCGGCTTACTCCCTTTATTCATCAGGGGTCACCACAGTGGAATGAACCGCAAACTTATCCAGCATATGTTTTACACAGCAGATTGACTTCCAGCTGCAAACTATCACTGGGAAACATCCATACACACTCATTCACAAACATACACTACGGTCAATTTAGTTTACCCAATTCACCTATACCCCATGTCTTTGGACTGTGGGGGAAACCGGAGCACCCGGAGGAAACCCACGCGAACATGGGGAGAACGTGCAAACTCCACACAGAAATGCCAACTGACCCAGCTGGGACTCGAACCAGCGACCTTCTTGCTGTGAGGCGACAGCGCTAACCACTGAGCCACCGTGTCACCCCCATTCAGTTCTATATGTCAATTAATTAGATTTTACAGTATTATCTATTTATGAATCAAGTATCAAAGTATATTTTATTTATTTATTACGATGTGTTTTATTTATTATTCATATCTATCTATTTATCTATCTATCTATCTATCTATCTATCTATCTATCTATCTATCTATCTATCTATCTATCTATCTATCTATCTATCTATCTATCTATCTATCTATCTATCTATCTATCTATCAACAAGTTTGGCTGATGATTTATGAAATATAAAGCATCATGGACAGCATTGTGGCAGCAGTGGAGTCATTCAGGTTCCTGGGCACCACCATCTCTCAGGACCTGAAGTGGGACACTCACATTGACTCTATTGTCAAAAAAGCTCAACAGAGGCTGTACTTTCTTCGTCAGCTGAGGAAGTTTAACCTCCCAAAGGAGCTGCTGAAACAGTTCTACACCTCCATCATTGAATCAGTCATCTGCACATCAATAACTGTCTGGTTTAGCTCAGCTACTAAATACGACATCCAAAGACTACGTCGAATAGTTCGGACTGCTGAGCGAATCACTGGTACAACCCTTTCTACTCCCCAAGAACTGTACTTATCCAGAGCGAGCAGAAGGGCTGCCAAAATCACTCTGGACCCCTCACACCCAGCACACTGCCTCTTTGAACTTTTACCTTCTGGTCGACGCTACAGAGCACTGCGCACCAGAACAGCCCAACACAGAAACAGTTTCTTCCCTCAGGCAATCCATCTCATGAACACTTGATAATAATAATTGTGGAACCAACATCACTACTTGCTATACACTTTTATACACATATACACTTATTTAACAACACACTTTACCTGCCAATTTGCGCATAACAGCTGCACATATAACGTATATAGTAATAAACATGTACATACACTTGTCAATCTGTATATTTGCACTCACTACTTACTTCTATTTTTTAAAATATATTTATTATCTGTTTTTTGTCTGTAGAAGCTCTGTCACGAAAACAAATTCCTAGTATGTGTGAACATACCTGGCAATAAAGCTCTTTCTGATTCTGATTCTGAAAATAACTACAGTATAATATTGTCAGGCCTATTTATAACAAGAATCATAAGATGACATATTAAATTAATCTATTAAAGTATCACAGTGCAGCCTTAAAATGTTAATTCGTTGTTTTGTTCATTTGATTTGCTTTGCCACTATCATTAAAACAACTAGATTTTACCAGTTTTTTTTTTTAAATATGATCAATTATTATTGTATTTATTTAAAGTACAAAACAGTAAAAAGGTCTTGCTTATTTTTTACATAAACATAACTGTTAATACTGAAAGACAAAGGAACAATAATTTCAGACATATTTTGACACATTTAAAGTAGGAACTTGTTTTTAGGTTTACTTATAAATTCATTTGACATGGACACCAAAATGTTTTTGGCCCTCATAACAACTGTACTGTGTGCTGAGTTAGTTTTATAAAGTTGATTATCATCACACACAGGAAAGAACCTAGATTTGAGTTTCCCTTTCAGTACATTTATGCAATATCTCTTTTGTCTGAAAGCTTTGTTCAGCAGGACCTGGGAGGAGGCCTGAGGTTATACATCACATTGCTCTTAAAGTAGCCATCAGCCAGTGGGCCAAAACCAAATGAAGCAGTGTTCGTTACCCATGAACAGTGACTCGCTTTCAGAGACAGTGAAAAGCTTGTTGAAGTTGAATAGGCTTAATTGAATTCTGTAGTCCTGCGCAAAGGAGAAAATGTGAATTTTGTGTTGATGCAAAGCCCAAATGATTTTTGCCCCATTTACATTTTTTTTTTTTTTTTTTAGAAACGTCTCATAGTAAAGGGGATTTCAGAAATCATAATCCGACTTAAGTTAAGAGTATTCTTTGACTAATTCACGAAATATACGAACACTCTATATCTTCAATTAAGAGGATTGAAAGATAAGTGTGGAAATGGGAATCGACTGGAAATTGGATGTTTTGGGGCTAATCTGCAGTTTGCGAGCGGGTTGAGGACTGTGAAACAGATTACGAGAGCACGCACGTATATATCTTAGACGTATCACACACCTGGAGTGCCGTCTTTGCATGTGCGGTTCTCGCCAGCCACGATATAGGACACGGAATGTGCTGATGTGCTTCAAATTATTCCCGCAAATTAACATACACATGCAAATGAGGATTTAATTAATTGCAAAATGCATTTTGATTAAATACTCAAAACGTCATGATTCTAATCTTTACAAAACTTTTAATTAATTTTGCTAGTTAAACCTCATCAACACTTCCAATGGAGCTTAATTAGAAGCCAGCCTCCCCCTTCTAATTTAAAGTAGGAAAATCAAAAATTAGCCATTGTTATCACATATGTAATGCTACCAGTAAGAAAGATGGAGTCGCTGATAAATTAGCAGGGTCCTGATTTTTGCTTGCCAGTGAAATAATAGTGCTAATTGGCAGATACTCCAATATTGATTAAATGAGACACACAACACTCATTTCATTAAGTCGTTCTGATACCATAATTCAGATCACTCTCTTTGTGTATCTCATCGCCTCAGGATTAACAATTCAATAAGACCCGAGACTGGAAACTAATGGCCAAAGTAAACATCCAAATTAAGCTCCGATGATCACTTCAAAAGGACCCTTCCCGCTCGCTGTTTTTCCTACACGGCGAGTTCACGAAAAGTTGGAAATAATTGCACGCCGCCAGTTTCCCACAGTACAGTTTTTTTTCTTTACCTCGGGTGTGCCAGAGAAAGAGAGGGCGCATATTAAAAACGAGTGCACCTGAGTTGTGGCTGCTGTCAGGGTTTCTCGCCTTTCATCACGCTGGGAGCAGGTAACGCTAAGATTTTTAAGATTGCCTTTTCAAAGCCTGCAAACTTTCCTCCTCTCCAGTGGAAGTCCACTAAAGAGTCTAAGGAGGCTTACGGGGGATAATTCCTTCCGAGGTGCTGGAGGTGAGATAACCAATTACACATGATCACTTTTGACTTCTCTAATCTCCAGCCTGTATCGCTGGATTTTACTCATATGAACCTGCAAACCTCGTCCCTCTCGAATCAGACGTCTCAGCCTTTGTTATTCTAATATTCCAGCTTGACTTCAGCACTTCAGTCAAACAGTTAAGTACCATCCCGACGGGCACAGGTTTCTCCGGCACTGAAAGAAATTTGACCTGTGGCTCTGAATTACAGCACTCTTAGCTTAGCTTTTAGCTACCACTCTTGTTCATAATACACAATGAGCAGTTCACTCAAGTTGTAGCAAATGAGCTGAAATTAATATGTAATTTAGCATTTCTGCTCACCTGTAACTGTATTAACATTTATCGGTATTTGATTTGTTGTTTTGCTGTCTTCTCTGTACCTTTCTTTTCACATTCTCCCCACCTCTCCCGTTCTTATCTGTATATGCAGTGTAAGAACGCAATCTTTGTGTTTGCTTGAATGGTGAACCTCGAGGCAGTCCAAATCGGAGAGTACTACTACTGCAAAAGTGGCTATTGCATGAAATTCTCTCTTTTTTTCCTCCCCTGTTGTTTTACTTTCAACTTTTTTTTTTCTCAAAGCCATTTAGACCACCAAGAAGGCTAGGTTTATATAAAATAAAGGGTTGCGCTAGATAGATATAGAGTTTCACACTTTAGAAATCTGCCAGGTCATATTAAAATATCTATGTTCGTATCTCATATCAAACCCAGTCACTGGCCACTTTATTAGGTACAGCTCTTCATTTTCTTTGGACCCTTTGACATTTCCGTGTTTCTCAAGTTGTCATATTTGGGTAAACTTTGAGTACACTTTTTTTTCACAGCCCTATTTGGTTAAATATAAAAAGAAAAACTCAACGATAGTGTTTCACTCACAGAAAAGGTGTGAGACTGATAATGGCAGCCAAAAGAGAAAACAATGTCAACTTTACTGTCCGGTCCATAGGCACTGAATTAGAAACGACTCGCACAAGCGGTAATTAGTTTTTTTGTAATTTGATGCAAAGATGATATAATAAAGACATACTTTGAAAAAAAATCTAAAGATTAAACACTTTCAAGGATTTAAGATGCTGATGACCATTAAACGCGTCATAACAGTCTTGTGACTTGTCAACATTTCAATGCATAAGGGGTGCATGTCCACTGAAATGTTTTTGCACTGTTGTTGTGAATGGAAATGCCACCTTTTTTTAAATGCCGGGAGCATAGTGAGGCACAGTTGGATAATTCTGGAGCATTTTTAGAACAGAGTTTGCATTTCTGCTATGCAAAAACGCTTTGATGGACACGCACCGTTACACTTGAAGAAAAGTTCAAGATGATCTGCAATAGTCCAAAATGATCTTCAGAATAAAGAAGAAATTTGATTTCAGTGAATCTGAACTTGTCAGATAAATTAGTCTGTTTATTTCAGAAATTGGCCAGGCAATTGTTTAGGGTTTACAGAAAAGTGTCTAAAAAAGAAGCAAATAACTTAAGTAAACATTAATTACAACCTAGGACTACTGTAACAGCTAGCTCTCTGCAACTCTCACATGTTCGCCCACTGAAGCTAAGCAAGGCAGCTTGGTCAGTACCTGGATGGGAAAACACATGGGAAAGTGAGGTTGCTGCCGGATGTGGTGTTATTAAAACCAGCAGGGGGTGCTCAACCTACGGTCTGTGTACGTCCTAATGCCCCAGCGTTATTGATGGGACTCTTTACTGCTCAGTGAGTTTCCTCACCGTTGTCGCCACTGGCTTACATGGTTCGGGATCTGTAGAGGTGCGCATCGATGGATTTGCACTTCAGTGTTTGGACTCTCAGTAGTGATTATTAAACCACAATGAACTGAGCTAAACTGAACTGAACTTAAACACTGAAAACTGAACTGACACGGATTCAGTTTACTATGTTCTTTCATGTGAAGCTGCTTTGACACAATCTACATTGTAAAAGCGCTATACAAATAAAGGCGAATTGAATTTAATTGTACCATCTTTCGCACAAGATTTTAAACCGAGGTCCTGACTCTCTGCGGTTGATAAAGATCCCAGGATGTCCTTCAAAAAAGAGTCGGGTGTAACCCCAGCATCCTGGCTAAATTTGCCCACTGGCCTCTGTCCATCATGGCCTCCTAACCATCCCCATATCATAATTGGCTTATCACTCTGTCTCCTCTCGACCAATCAGCTGGTTTGCGGTCTGGTGCAATATGTTTGCCATCGCATCATGCAGGTGGATGCTGCACACTGGTGGTGGATGAGATTTCCTTCAAAAATGTGTAAAGCGCTTTGAGTGTCCAGAAAAGTGTTATATAAATGTAAATAACAATTATTAAAACTATTAAGAGCATCTCTGAATGCTCAACATGACAAAAATTGAAGCAGATAAGCAACAGCAGCAGAAGAGCACACGGATGACGTTCCTGTCAGATATTAACCTTAAACTATGGCTAAAATGTACAGGTTTAACAAAGTTGGACAAAAGAAGATGAAAAAAAGATTGCCTAGTCTCAATCTTTGCATATCAGAATTTGGACGTGAACATGTAATAGATTTTTCTTGGTACACTTTGGACTGGTTCCAGGTTGAATACATTTACAGCTCTCAAAAAGTTATGTGGTTCTCTTTTATAAGAAGACATGCATGGGAATTGCATGGATGCTACCTGAAAGCTTTCTCCACCTTATATATACATCTGTAAGTTTGCAATTATGGCTAAATTCGTTAAGCTGTTGGTGTAAAATAAAATTAAAAAAAAAAAAAAAACTAAACAAAAACAAATGCAAAAATACTTCTTGTGCAACTGTTCTTTTGGCATCCCGGTGACAGCCGTCAAGAATCAACGCCCTAGATTTATTGTCAAAGTACAAGGATTGCAACACTGCTGAATTAGCACCATGCACATCTCAGACACATCTTAGCCAGAATCCAAATGAACGAAAAAAAGGACACAGACAGCCAGAGAAAGAGACAGTTCGAGAGAGAGAGACCGATTTTACCACATTTTCACACAGGCGCACGGAACACCCACAACCTTCTGCTCACACTATTTTTAATCAAGCTTCCAACAGCAGTTATGGAAGTATTGTAACACTCCATGGCAATAACTTTTCTTTTTGGGATCTGCAGCAATCCACGTTCCTCTCCTCTTCTGTCGTTGGTTCCTTACTTTATTTTCCCTTCATATGCAAACTGCTGCGACCACAAAAGTTACGAGCGAGTATATGACTAAATAGGACACAGAGACTTGAGAAATGTGTGTGGTTTGTGGCTTGGAGGAGGTGTGTGAGCTTTAGAGATGGAGTGTGTGTGTGGATAAGCCAATTGGTGTCCCGGCTTGTGCTTTTAATCAGACACAGATAATGGCTGCCATACGCCCCTGTCGATCTCATTCCACCGACCCCTTTTTTCTCACACGGCACTCAGAAACTTTGTTGGCCAAGCAGCAGCTGCTCATTTTCTCAATATTTAACACATTTTTATAATGGATATATACGCATGGAACTAATCCCCTGACAAGCCTTTGATTGGTTGGCTCGGTAATACTTACAGCCAAAGTTTGTTTTAAGTGGAATAAAAGAAATTCAATCTGTGCGTTTGCTGCAGCCGCCACTGATATATTCAACCACTCGCACCGCCAGGGGTATGTGTGTGTGTGTGTGTGCGTCCGCTCACTGTAAGGCTGGATAGAAATTGAACTGTGCAATAAAGATGTCCCATTATGTAATACCAGTTAGCGGCGTGTTCCCAAATTGATTATGCTCTCCGGCTGTTAATTAAGTTATTATATTCCACTTAATTTGCTGATACTAAATTAGACTTTGACTCTTTGAAGCACATATAGGGTTCGGCAGGGTATGTGACTGAACTTAATGCGTAAGCGCTACTGGGAGGGCGGGGTAAAGGAGCAATCAGTCGTATGCTGGATGTCTGGAAGTCTCCAAGCGATGCCTATAAATGTTGACTTCATTAATGATATCTCACAAACTGCTGCAGAGTCGTATACGTTTACAAAAGGAGAAAAGCGATTAGCAATACTTTAATCGAGATAAAGGAAGGATTATTCCAATTTGCTTTCCAAGCTCTGAGCCTCTGTGTTTTCAAAGACCTTTCGTGAAGAACGCTAGCTCACAACTGGTCTTAAAGGGATAGCTCTCTCAAACTCTGGAAACTCCAAACATTTCCAAACATGAATGACCATTTTCTTTATTTTAGTGAGACACAAATGAAGATATTTTGGAAAAAAAGTCTGAATCTTAAAATAAAGGTTCTTTATTAGCAGCTAAGATTAAGTGGAGAGTCCTTTACATCCATGAAACACTTCCATTGAACTTTTTTTTTTTATATATAAAGGAAGATCATTCATTAGGTTTAAAAAACTGTTCATTAACACAAAAAAACAATAATTATTTTGAGAATAATTCACGATAGAATGCTTCACAAAAATTGTTGACAATTTGATGGTCTCTTGTAAAAACGTCTCTGAAAGGCTCTTTTTGAAAACAAAAAGTAAAAGATTCTTCTGGCAGTGCTGCTAAACCCCAAAATTTGCACATTCTTTCTAGTTTTCTTTCTTTTCTTGAACAATAGTTTGAACACATGCACCCAATTCGAATGTTATACTCGATTGAATAGGCGTTATAAGTGGTTATCAGCTAATAGATATGGGCCAGTAGGGGCCTTCTGCACCTACTCATAGACTCAAAAGGCTGTTATCATCCATCCACATGGTCAATCAGCTTTACTGATAGAGAAGACTCTTTATATTTTTACATTACTGTAACAGTTGGGTTTAGGGTTGGGGTAGGGGGTACATGTTAAAAAATACAATTTATTGGGTAATTTAATAGATAACATAAATAATACTCTGTACAAATACTGTTTTTACGTTCCTTTGATGATTGGGTTTAGGGTTGGAGTGGGGGTAGACGTTAAAAAAACTATTTATTGGGTAATTTAATAGATAGCATAAAAATACTTGATACAACTACTGTTTTTACGTTACTGTGACGATTGGGTTTAGGGTTGGGGTAGGAGTAGACGTTAAAAAATATAATTTATTGGGTAATTTAATAGATAACCAATAATACTCGGTACAACTACTGTTTTTACGCTACTGTGATGGCAGGGTTTCGAGTTGGGGTAGGGGTAGACGTTAATAAAACACAATTAATGGTAAATTTAATAAATATAAATAATTATTGTGGTTAATCAGCTATTCTAATAGAAAAGACTCCAGATCCAGATCGGTTTTCATATTACTGTGATGGTTGGGTTTAGGGTTGGGGTGCAGGTTGATGTTAAAACACACAATTTATTAGGTAATTTAATAGATAGCATAAATAATAATCAGTAGAACTAATGTTCTTACATTACTGTGACGGTTGGGGGTAGGGATGGGTTAGGGGTAGACGATAATAAAATACAATTAATGGGAAATTTATTAAATATTATAAATAATTATTGTGGTTAATCAGCTATACTAATAGAGAAGACTCCAGATCCAGATCTGTTTTTACGTTAATGTCACAGTTGGGTTTAGGGTTGGGGTAGATGTTAATAAAATACAATAAATTGGAAAATGTAATAAAAAAAATTCCGTCCACAGTCGTATTTGATCTATAGCTAATTAACCATGTGGATGGATGATTACAGCCTTCTGAGCCTACTAGTTGGCCCCTCTTTAGTGTAGTGCCATTGTTGTGATCCAAGACCAGTGAAGAGATGATGCCAACCATAGAGGATTTCTAGAGGTCTCCATAATGCTGGACCAGGCCGTATCCTGAGCAGATGCTGTGGCGGTCATAGTGGAGTGGAGAGCATGAGACTGATTCCTGAAAGACCCTAGTGATAGACAAGTCTCCGCATTGATCCCGTGGGTAGCCTGAACACCTGCTGGTAACTTACTCTCAACTGCAACTTCTCCATGACGGACAATCAGTGTTCTCCAGCCTCCAGAGCCAAGACTGCAGCTCTGCACAAGAAGTTTGGCCAGAAGAGAAATGGTCGTGCCCAACTGAGCCTGGTTTCTCTCTAGGGTTTTTTTTCCCGCCACTGTCACTACTGGTTTGCTTGATTTGGGACTTGTAGAGCTGTGCATCGATGGATTTGCTCTTCAGTGTTTGGACTTTCAGCAGGGAAAATTAAAACACACTGAACTGAACCAACTGAACTTTAACTCTGAAAACTGGACTGACACAGTTTCAATTTACTAGAACTTCTATGTCAAGCTGTTTTAACACAATCTACATTGTAAAAGCACTTTAGAAATAAAGATGAATTGAATTAAACAGTTAAAGCCATACTTGTAAAAGCTCTAATGAAGAAAATGAGTTGTAAAAGAACAGGATCAGTCATGCCTTCCATAACGAGTGTTTCCGGAGCTGAAGTTTGGTTTGTTTGACCTCAACGTGTCAGTAGGCCAAAGATTCAGTTAATAGCACCAATTTTCCTCTGTTTAGCATTGAAATGATTGTGAAGCATTGCATAACAATCTACCAGATAATATTGCTATGCCAGTGCAAGAGATGCATCCAAAATCAAACTTTAAGGAAATGAGCGTGAAATGAAACCGTATGTAGTGGCTTTTTTTTCTCTCCTGATGTTAACAAGAAGGGAACCAGATGCAGTTTGGGGCCTTAGACTTTGATATTTCGGCTTTTTGTTTCTCAGACTGCTAAATAAAACATCCCTTTTCCCCCCGCTCACTGATAAGTTTTGAGCAAAAAAAAAAAAAATCATAGCTTTGGACACACTAATTTAGAACACATCATTTGCAATCAAAGCAACAAAGTGGTTTTGCCACAGAATCAGTGCTTAAGAAACCGCAGCAAACAAACACAGTGGGACCGTCTCAATGTCTGTAAACCACTGAAGCTGGATATGAACCATATCCTCTGTAAAATTCTGGGTCTGTAATTAAAGATATTTAATGTTAGCAGGGTGGTTTTAGTGTAATTTTGTACTTTCATATTTTGGCTTCAACATTTCATAAATAATCATGGATTTTCAGTTTTATGTCTGTCTGTCTGTCTGTCTGTCTGTCTGTCGTTCTATCTATCTATCTATCTATCTATCTATCTATCTATCTATCTATCTATCTATCTATCTATCTATCTATCTATCTATCTATCTATCTATCTATCTATCTATCTATCTATCTATCTATCTATCTATCTATCTATCTATCTATCTATCTATCTATCTATCTATGTCTGTCTGTCTGTCTGTCAAGTATCAATAATGTATTATCATTTCTTACCTGTGTTTTAAGTGTTCTCTTTTGACAGTCTTTCTGACAGTCATTATCATCTATCTATCTGTCCATGCATCCATCCATCAAAATTTTCCATCTTACAGATTACATTGAAAGGAGTGTATTGTCATTTCTTACCTGTATTCTAAGTTTGTAAAACAGACCAACATGCTTCATTTTCTTTCCGACAGTCAATATCATTTGTCTCTTTTTTATCTATCTATCTATCTATCTATCTATCTATCTATCTATCTATCTATCTATCTATCTATCTATCTATCTATCTATCTATCTATCTATCTATCTATCTATCTATCTATCTATCTATCTATCTATCTATCTATCTATCTATCTATCTATCTATCTATCTGTCTGTCTGTCTATCTGTCTGTCTGTCTGTCTGTCTGTCTGTCTGTCTGTCTGTCTGTCTGTCTGTCTGTCTGTCTGTCTGCCTGCCTGCCTGCCTGCCTGCTTGCCTGCCTGCCTGCCTATCCATCTATTAGTTCCATCTATCTGTCCATGACATTAGTCAATCTTTCACATTACATTTAAGTAGTGTATTGTACCTGTGTTCTAAGAAGTTTGTAAAACATCAACATGCTTCAAGTTTGTTTTGACAGTCAATATAAATAGTCTCTTTTTTATTTATCTATCTGTCTATCCATCTATCAATTCGTCCATCCATTAAATTTTTACATCTTTCAGATTACATTCAAAGTAGTGTATTGTCATTGCCTAACCTGTGTTCTAAGAAGTTTGTAAAAAACAAAAATGCTACATTTTTTCCAACAGTCAATATAATTTGTCTCTTTTCATCTGTCTGTCTATCTATCCATCCATCCATCAAATGTTTTCATCTTTCAGATTACATTCAAAGTAGTGTATTGTTATTTCTTACCTGTGTTATAAGTTTGTAAAACAGGCCAACATGCTTCCTTTTCTTTCCGACAGTCAATATCATTTGTTGTTTTTTCTATCTGTCTATCTGTCGGTCGGTCGGTCGGTCGGTCAGTCGGTCTGTCAGTCTATCTGTCCATCCATCAACTCATCTACCTATTAAATTTTCCATCTTTCAGATTACATTCAAAGTAGTGTATTGTCAAATTTTACCTTTGTTCTAAGAAGTAAAACAGATCAACATGTTTCATATTTAATTTTTCTTTCCGACAGTCAATATCATTTCTCTCTTTTTCATCTGTCTGTCTATCTATCCATCCATTCATCCATCAAAATTTTCCATCTTTCAGATTACTTTTAAAGTAGTGAATTGTCATTTTCTATCTGTGTTCTAATAGGTTTGTAAAATAGACCAACATGTTTCCTTTTTTCAGACAGTCAAAACATTTGCGTCTTTTTCATCTCTGTCTTTCTGTCTGTCCATCCATCCATCCATTAAATCTTTCCATCTTTCAGATTACATTCAAAGTAGTGTTTTGTTATTTCTTACCTGTGTTCTAAGAAGTTAGTAAAACAAATCAACATGTTTCATTTTCTTTCCAACACTCAAAAACATTTCACCACTCATCCTTTATATTTTTATTTATTTTTTTTACAATAGACTTAGCGCAGTCTAAATCTAGGCTTAGCTGTCGGGGCAGTTGTACTTCATTCCTGGCACTATAAGCACGTCTGACTCGCCAAGATAGGGCTGGCAACCCAGTAAAAGAGCCCAATGCATCTTTTTACAATTTACAAGAATGTGTCAGCAATAGCCTCTTGGCGGCCATGGCTGGAAATTCAAAATGACAAACTAATGAAAGCATTGTGATCTGTATGGCAGTGAGATCCGTCTCTAAATGTGTCTATTTAAAGCAGCTGTTCTCCCGCTCTGATTTGGTAAGAACAGAATGCATCTCAAGTGACATCATACGGTTGGTGTTGATTAATTAGAAAGTTTAAATTGCCTTCTAAGTAAATAGAACTGGCCAAGAAAGACGGTTAATGATCTCTGCATTATAGCCAAAGAGACCATTTGGCTCCAATTAGGTCAGTGAGAGCAGAGAAAGAAATATTATCAGACTGATCTCTCTCTCTTTTTCTCTCTCCCTCTCTCATCCTTGTGTCTCCTGAACTGGCTGCCAAGGAGCATCTTTGACTCACAGCATGAAATTAAATTTCTATGGTGGCCCAGAGCATCATACAATGAAAGGGACTTTGTGTGAATTTTCCTCTCTTGTTCTTGTGCTCTGTCAAACATTAATATATCAAGACAAATGAAAGTGCGCCTGAAACCCACTGTAAACCTTTAACACTGTTTTCAAGGTGAAATCTTCATTTTCTTACTGACACATGCACATGCTAAGAAAGGAAAAAGGATTCAAATGCAATTCAAGCTTTTAAGAGAGTACATAAAATGTTTTATTTTGTTTTTAATGACCAGCAAATTAGACAGACACATGCTCCACCTCAAGAAAGAGGACATTAAAATCCATTGTATGCCTTTAAAAAGTATTATATTATATTATATTATATTATATTATATTATATTATATTATATTATATTATATTATATTATATTATATTATATTATATTATATTATATATAAACAAACAAACAAACAAAAAATTAATGGTTCTTTTTAAAGTACATATAATATTAACTTACACTACCGGTTAATAATTTAAATAAAATTATTCTGTTCATCAAGGCGGCATTTATTAAATGTAAAAAAAGTTGAATTGTTAAATACTTACTTATTAAATATTTTTTTATTACTTATTGTATATACTCACTTATTCACACACACACACACACACACACACGCACACACACACGCACACGCACACTCATACACTACGATCAGTTTTAGCATACCCAATTCACCTGTACCACATGTCTTTGGACTTGTGGGGGAAACCGGAGCACCCGGGAGAAACCCATGCAAACATGAGGAGAAGATGCAAACTCCAATAATTATAATATTTAATAATAATAATAACAATAATGATTAATATTAGTTGGTTTTCTGAAGGATCATGTGAGCTGAAAATTCATCTTTAAAATCACTGGAATAAATTTTTAAATAAATGATAAACTACTTTTGAGCAGTTATTTTATAGTGCAATAACATTTTACAATAGTACAATTTATACTGTATTTTTGCTGAAATAAATGCAGTCTTGGTGAGCAGAATAAGATTATTTTAAAATACTAAAAAAAACCTACTGACCCCAAAGTTTTGTCCGATAATGTAAATATTAAATAAATTACACCCAGGACCACTAAACCAGTCATACATGTCAGTTTTTGGAAATTAAGATTTATATATCATATGCAAGCAGAATAACCATTAATAAACATACAACTATTTGAAAATCTGGTATCTGAGGGTTTAAAAACAATCTCAATACTAAGAAAATCACCTTTAAAACTGTCTAAATTAAGTACTTAGCAATGCACATTACTAAAATTGAGTTACTGACATTGAGTTTTGACATTCATGCTAGTAAAAAAAATAAAATATCTTAATGGAACATAATATTGCGTAATATTAAGGTACTTAAAAAAATTATAAATTTAATTCACACAATGCATTTTTGGCTATTGCCAAAAAAACACCCATGTAAAATAAGTGTAATTAATATAGAGGAAGTTGAACAGGCGAGTTCTTTTAAATATTTAGGTGTGGAAATTGACTTTTAATTCTCTTTTGATAAACACTAAGAATGTTTCTTTAAAAGCTCAGCAGCGGTTGAGTTTGCTAAGAAAACTGAGAAGTTTTGATATTGAGAAGTACATTTTAATTGTCGTATATAAATCACTTATTGAATCTGTCCTTACTTTTAATATTGCCTGGTTTAACAACTCTTCTGTTAAAAGCAAAAATCTACTTTTAAGGTTGGTAAACATAGCGAGTCATATAATTGGTGAGAGACAAACACCTCTCAGTGATTTATTTATAGCAGAGAGAAAAAGAAAAACATCCACTATTGTGGAAGAGTCTTTCCATACTTTACATGCTTCCTTTAAGTTACTTCCATCTCGTAGACGGTATAAAGTCCCTATAACAAAAAAGGCTAAGTACAAGATAACATGTTTTCCCAAGGCCATTGTTTTTTTTTTTATTTTTTTTTTATAGGATTTCTTAAATTATTGTGGAAATGTATTTATGTTTTGTTGAATTTAATTGAATAAAGGCAGATTTTGTGGCCCACTGTCTCAAATAAATATTAATTTAAATGAACTTATTTGAATATACAATTTTTCATCATAATTGTTTGTTCTGTTTTGTTAGAAATTACCATCAAAAAAGAATCATGCCTGTTGCTCATATTTTTGTGTTGTTACAACATCCACCAGCAGGGGCTAACTGACCCAATACTAACAAGCCCCATCCTGACCCTTTCCTCTGCTGTTAAACAGAATACCTATCCAACAACAGCAGAGTAAAACCATTGTCCATTGTTGAGATGTTAACAATTTCTGAATGAACTCAGCATTACGTTTGCAGCTGTGCAACAGAACAACAGAGCATTTGTTTTTACCCACAGTTAATCAAGCACAAACAAACCCAGTCACTTTAAAGTAGGCTTCTTCTACTCTCTGAACGCAGTATTACAGTATTGAACAACACCATGGTGTCATGAACCCCATTGTTTCAAGAACACACTCCTTTGTTCGACTTGTAGGGTCAATCGATCATTTTGATTCATGTTGTTTTCACTCTGTGATCAAAAAGGCCGCTGACATTACTAAAGGTCACTGGAAAAGGTTTGAACTAGGACTGATATGGGTTTCAGACCAAAAAAATGTTGACTTTTGGTCAGTTTTCACATCTTTGTGCTTCTAACTTGTTCTTTTTAAGATTCACAAAGCCATCACGCAAGCAAAAAGTCTCCTGCAAAACTCCTTTGCGCAATAATAACCATTAGGAATTAGAAATTTTGATGACAATTTCACCATATTATAATATTTATGGCTTTGACTATAGAATCCAAGAAGTATATATATATATATATATATATATATATATATATATATATATATATATATATATATATATATATATATATATATATATATATATATATATATCTGTGTAGGATTCTATAGTCAAAGTCATTAGATATCATATCTATCCAAATTGTTTATACAGGCTCATTGGGGGAAAAAATATAAACTGCAAAATCCTATCTATTCATGAAATTCGAGATAAACACTGTATGCAGTAAAACCATGTTTGATCCTTTTCTTAAAAAGCATGAATTAATGAAAACTTGCCATCTGAAAAGTTGACAAACCATTAATAAATAATTAAAAAATGATTAAATACTGAAAAAAAAAACACCTTTAAAACTGTCCAAATTAAGTAGCACTCTTGCTTCCACCCGTTTCCTTCCGCAATATCATTCAATATCATACCGTCTTGGCCACACTTGGGCCGTGCGTACTCCTGCGTGACATGAGCGCGTGAGGTCTGTGTGTGTTTGGGATGCGCGCTCTCATCCTATTGTTTGTGTTTGTTCTGTCTGCATCGTGCTCTTTCAGTCTCAGCGTCTCAGTGTAGTTGGTTTCAGTTTTGGTTGGCGCTGGGATGGAACATGCAAGTTGCATGTGTGAGTGCACGGTGAGTTTACTTATCATGTACTCGTATCTTGCGTTCAGTCTTCTGTTGGTGTTGTGTTTAGCACTGGGTTTTACATGCGTCCCATCCTTTAGTGTTTCATGTGAACACGTGGTTAATGAGTTCTCTCATTGGCTGTGTGTTCTAGTCCCGTTTTAAGCTGCGGTCACACTGGGCTTTGTGTGTGCAAAATTCTGTCGTACTGCGCTGCGAAAAGAGGCGGTATTAAACAAGATGATTAGACATCTAAAAAAGCAAGCGATTGCTCCATGTTTTAAATTTCTGTCCAGAGAGGTCCTGTTTTGATCCTTGATTGGTCTCACGCAGTCAAGTGATGCGATTTCGCAGGTCAGAGTTCACCAAGCTTGAACTTTGCACTGCAGCGAACTGCGAAACTTGACGCATGACCCTGCATTTCCGGTCTGACGCATTCGCAAGCGTATGAATGGAAGTCTATGGAAGGAAAAGCCCAGTGTGACCGCAGCTTCATGTGAGCATTGATGTTTCTTTGTGTCATATGCTCTCCTGTCTAATGTCTAGTCCCACCCTCCTTGCTAACCCATTATTAGTTTATTATGTTCACCTGTATGATTTGGTAATTTCTTTCTGCTCATAATCTCCCTATGTCTGCTGTCCTGTGACAGTTCGTCAGATGTCATTATCCTGTTGAGTCGTGTCCTGTTTGTCCATCCCTGATCCTTGCCAGCCCTGCCTATTCAAGTTTGTTTACTTGGGGGGATTTTTTTTTGATGTTTTCCTCCTCGGGGTAGATTGTTTTGCTATTTATTTTATTATTGTTAATAAAAACCCCTAATTTTCCCTGCACTTGAGTCCCCACTCCTTTCCCCACACCAACCATGACAGTGTATGGATATGTGCTTTTTAGATCCATGGTTCAGCAAATGATCTGTGATCACTGAAGTGCAGGGCTATTCATTAGTTTGTCATGGAGGCCAGTTCATGAAAAGCATCCCAAATGAAAGGGAGATATGACTTGCAATATGAGTTATGACACAACAGCACATAAAAGCCCATATGTTGTACTTTTGCTCCTTAAGACACCCACATTGTAATTTTCTGCATTAAAATATTAATATATTGTATTTTGAAAGTACAAAACATCACTGCATTGTACAATAGGATTTTTCACAAACATTCAAATGTTGTATTTCAAAGCACAACAAAAGCAGTGCTTTTTCTACACTCAAACACATTCATACGTTATGCTTTGAACTGCATAACAATTATAGATGCAACAATTCTAGATTTTGATTGTACAATTATTTAGTCTGAAGAATAATTATGGATTCAAAGTTATCACATTTAATGTAAATTTAAGCTTTATATTAGGTAAGTATTTAAATAAACTGTTGTTATCATCTGTGTTCATACATACATAATCATTTTAATAATTTGTCTAACATATCTTTTGTTCACCTTGCACTGAAAGCCACGTACAACTCTCACCACTACGGCGTGAGATGTTTTCTACTCGGTGTATCTGGAAGGCGCGAGCACATCACTCCGCTTGCGCGCGCATATTGGCATATATTCTAATATTGGAAATAACGAACTTTCGTGCGGAAAAGACGCGATATGTGAATGGCCCGCTGCTATAGTTAATCCAGTGTGCGTGCGTATTAGCCTTGGTGTAGCTATAAGCTTGGAACTTTAAACTAGCGCAGAGGTGGCATAACTTTGTTTAGTTGCAGCAGTTTCGTTCTATGCAATAGAAGCGCGGCGTTGAGAAGCTTTATTGAGAAGCTTAAGTATCCAAATGTTTTTTAATGTCAGGTGACTCACGCTCTGTGCAGCCATCAACTGCAGCTCGTGCTGTATTGAAAAGAGATCATTTCACATCATTTCATAACTATAGCGGCCGTTTTTGAACTGAACTAAATTTATATTTGAATAAATTGAACAGCCCTGCTGTAGTGAGTTACTAACATCATAGACAACAACTGATTCATTTTTTAGTTTAACAATTTGGAATTAAATCACTTGTTCAGTTCTTAAAATGCAAAATGGCTGAACAAGTTGTCATAATATTTTGTCATAATGCATTTTTCTATACATTTCCATTAGACTTTTTTTTTCGAAATCGTTATACAATTGGTAAATTTCTCCTAGGTGAATCTTGACTTTTTCCTAATGAAGGTGCATCTCAAAGGAGATTCCTATGTTCACATTTCTACTTTTGTTTTGTTTTTTTATTTGTGCTATGCAGTGCTGTCTTTTCCTTTCTGTATCACAATGACAAGATCTGTCAATAAATTACAGTACAAAGAGAAAAAAAAAGCCATATTTTATATCAGAACATTCCTTCAGACTACACTGTTATATTGACAACATGACTAAAAAATTTGACTGTCTTTTCCGTACACAATGACACAAGGACTTTTAATTCTGATGGCACTGACACATTCATTGACACAGAAATGTAGTTTTGAAAGATGAACTAAGGATTTTGAGCAAGAGACTGGGTTTTGCTGGTAATCCATGGTGTTTTGCTATTTGTACGTTTTTTGTTTTGGGAAAGGCACTTACTGTTTTACAAAATTTCAATTCTGATCTGAGAAATGTACCAAAGAAAATCTGTATTATCCATCAGCATTTGGTTGTTTAATCCATTTTCCACACAAATGCGCATAAATCTCATTAAAAATAAGGAAAAATGGGTAAAAAGGCTGATCGAGTAAGATCAAAGTATTTTTGTATGTATAAAAATATATAACCATATTGTATTGCATTGCATTGGAAAATAAAATAGTGAGTGTTAATAATAGTAAGTAAAATGTTGACAAAAAAAGATGACTGTAACTTATTATCTTAAAATCTACAGAATTGGCAAAAGAACAATAATAGATACTGTAAGTGCTATTACAAGTCACAAGTCTCAGCTGGTCTATTGTATTACACAGAGCAAGTCATTCTTAAATTTAGAATATCTTTTTTTGATGAAAGATTATTAAAAACAATCTTTTCGTCCCCCTGTAAAATAACGCAGTAGATGCATTAATAAACTAAAGCATTTTGATTCACATCGTCTCTGATGGTATGTGGCGTAATGACTACGACAGAGTGGTGAAAGTACCAGAAGAGTCAGAGAAAGCGAGAGAAGGGCTAATGTGAGAACTGCAGAATTTCCATACCTGATCTGTTGGTGCAGTTGTCAAGAGGTTAGGGTGAAGGCCAATCTAGCTAGAGAGGAGCACGGATTAAAGTCTTTGAGATATGGATCTGTGGGCTCTCTGACTCTGAGTACTGGGCTTAAGTATCATATCCGTGGACAGACAGATCGATACTCAGCCTTTCTTTTCCTCCTCCTTCAAGGAGATTTTGCTAGTTCTTTCATGGGGTTCTCCTGCCTGCCCTAATGACACAGAGAGAGCAGGATCGTTTAGACTTCACTTCGATCCCGGTGCTCTTGATGGACTACTGTGAGCTTCATGTTCACGTGTGTCCTCCTGAACACAAGTATACAGCACTGCCCCTGTTTACACATGCTGTTAAGGTGGGATTTGGTCGATTGGAGCGCAAGAAGAAAGATTCCGGTTTAATCTGACTCAATGTCCACTTTCCTGATTTCTTTCTGAGGAGAGAGTATATATAGGCCGTCCCTGGTATCATTTTGCTTAATCCCTGATTTATCAGGAGTCGCCATAGCGGAATGAACTGCCAGTTACTCTGGCTATGTTATGTGGGGCGGCATGGTGGCTCAGTGGTTAGCACTGTCGCCTCACAGCAAGAAAGTTGCTGGTTCGAGTGCAGGTTGGGTCAGCTGGTATTTCTGTGTAAGCATTAGATGAATTGGGTAAACAAAATTGGCTGTAGTGTATGAGTGTGTGTGTGAATGAGAAAGTGTATTGGTGTTTCCTAATACTGGGTTGCAGCTAAAAAGGGCATCCGCTGCGTATAACATATGCTGGAATAATTGGCGGTTCGTTCCGCTGTGGCAACCTCTGATAAATAATAGACTGATCCGAAGGAAAATGAATGAGTGAATGTTTTATGTGGCGGATGCCCTTCCAGCCACAACCCATAAACTCTCTCATTCTCACATACACACACACACACACACACACATTAATTCTCTAAGGCCAATTTAGTTTTACACAATTCACCTATTGCACATGTCTTTGGACTGCACCCAGAGAAAACTCACACGAATAGAACATGCAAGCTCCACACAGAAATGTCACCTGGCCCAGCCGGGACTCAAACCAGCGACCTTCTGTGAGGCGACCGTGCTAAACACTGAGCCACTGTGCTGCCCAGTTTGCTAACTAATTGTTCATATTTTTCTTAATTAAGCAAAAGGAGTAGCTTTTGTTTCTGCTCAAAAAGCACTATGGGTTTGTGTTAGAACCAGGACTGGTAAGAGAACACTGTGGTACTTTTTTTCCTCCTTAAAACCAAACAGTAATGTTTATACTGTAAACAATTTACAGTAGCATTTACGTGTTTTTTTTTAATTGCTATTTCGCTTTTTTTATTATGTTTCGGTACATTTACTACTTCAGCTTCAGACCGGTTGTAATTTAATCAGATGCCAAGGCAACAAATTATTAGCCCCTCTGTTTATTCCCCCCCCCCCCCCCAATTTCTGTTTAACAGAGAGATTTCTTCAACACATTTCTAAACATAATAGTTTTAATAACTCATTTCTAATAATTGATTTATTTTATCTTTGCCATGATGACAGTAAATTAAATTTTACTAGATATTTTTCTAGACACTTCTATACAGCTTAAAGTGCCATTTAAAGGCTTAACTAGGTTAATTAGGCTAACTAGGGGTGTTAGGGTAATTGGGCAAGTTATTGTATAATGATGGTTTGTTCTGTAGACTATCGAAAAAAATATAGCTTAAAGGGGCTAATAATTTTGACCTTAAAATGGTTTTTAAAAAAATGTAAAACTGATTTTATTCTAGCCAAAATAAAACAAATAAGACTTTTTTCCAGAAGAAAAAATATTATCAGACATACTGTGAAAATTTCCTTGCTCTGTTAAACATCATTTGGGAAATATTTGAAAAATCAAAATTCAAAGGGGGGCTAATAATTCTGAATTCAACTGTATGTATATATATATATATATATATATATATACATTGTATACATTTTATTACTGTATACTATGTTTTGAAAATAAAAAATGCACTTAAAATATAAATATTATTTTATTTAAAATGTACTGTATTGTAATTTTAAGCAATTAAATAAATGATCTAAACTAGAGATATCCAAAGTTGGCCCATTGCAACCTTTCATTTGGCCCATCATCCCATCTGACATAAACTTTTTATTTGGTTGTTTGTTTATTGCTGAGCTACAAAGAAGCAAACTCAATTAAACGTTTTAATTAAATAAATGAATCTGATTTTTAAAAATGTAAATAATCTCACTCGATGGATAGGAGATGCAGAAGGCATCATCAAGTAAATCAAGACAAAAACTAATGTAACTGCATTCTGTTATAATTGAGATTGTTTAAGTTTTTACTGTAATCAATTCATCATAAAATGTAAAACAAATGATGCTATATTAGTTAATATAAAGCAATGTTTTCTAGTTATTAGGTGGCGCAGTGCGTAGCACGTTGGCTCACAGCAAGGTAGATGGTTCGAGCCTCGGCTGGGTCGGTTGGCATTTCTGTGAGGAGTTTGCATGTTCTCCCCGTGTTTGCGTGGGTTTGCTCCGGGTGTTCCGGTTTCCCCCACAAGTCCAAAAACATGTGGTACAGGTGAATTGGGTATGCTAAAAATTGACCATAGTGTATGAGTGTGTATGTGAATGAGTGTGTATGGATGTTTCCCAGTGATGGGTTGCGGCTGGAAGGGCATCTGCTACGTAAAAAACATATGCTGGATAAGTTGGCGGTCCATTCCACTGTGGCGACCCTAGATTAATAAAGAGACTAAACTGTAAAGAAAATGAATGAATGAAATTATGAAATTACCCATGGCAACTATATTTACCTTTGACCCACTAGCCTTAATCAAGTTTAGTTTTTGGTACCTCATTACACAGAGTTTGGGCACCCCTGATCTAAATGATACTATTCGTATTTTTTATTTAAAGGCAAGTTTTAATTCATTTCTATATAAAACAAGTTAACATTTGAATCAAATGAACAAATTATTGAAAAATCCATATCTTTTTTTAAGTGTCTCAATTTTTCCTCAGGGTGATATCAGTTTGAAATGGAATGTTTCTGTCAAGAATCCTGTTACTGAGTAGCCTGCTGTTTTGCTTGTGCTAACTTGGACTTGACTGACCCCAGTAAATGAGAAGGTCAAAGGTCAGATCAATTGTCTGGATGATCAATGGAGTGGTAAGAGCGATGATTCCGGCTGATTTGATTGACATGCCAGCGCTTCAGACAGTAAATAAGCATAAGCTACAGTTTTCTGCAGAATTAAATTACATCCAGGCAGAAACACAACCGATATCTTATATACCACCTCCTCCTCTAGATTTTCTTGCTGTAAAACCATGACAAGGTGCTCTGTGTGCAAGCACTCATATGTAATACAATTCATCCTCTCCCCTGTGATGTTAATCTACAATAATTTGAGCCGCTATCACCTCGGTGTGTGTTTCCCAGGCTGAGAGCCCAGCAGCAGAAGTGTCCTCCTTGAGAAGTGACCCGCTGACCTCTGGCTCTGATCTGAATCTGAGATGGCTCTGCTTAAAATTGCGCTGCATATGCTGGGCTGTGTAATGGCCCCGGGGCCCTCCATAGCGCACGGAGAACAAATGAACAATTCATCATCGGCAGCTGTCCGCCAGGCCCAGGTGACTGCTTACAGCTCCCCCCCTTTGACTAAAAACATGGGGGGCAGCTTTTAATCGGACAAACACTAATTGGATGGTCTGGAAAGATTAGAGGAGCCCCTGGAGCTACTGTTCTCATCAATAGAGGCATCTTCATGTTCAGTCTGCAGACGCAATCACAGCTTATATATGACCACACGCACCATGTCAAATTATTGCAAAAATTACTTAAGCATGCTTTCATATTGCTGTTTTCCATTAGGTGATATAATGGACTTTCCTCAAGTGACTGGAGAAAGGTGTTTTTTTTCCTTAATTTTAAGAATTTTAGGTCTTATGCTTGTAAAATAATAATAATAATAATAATTTTAAAATTATGCTTCTCACTGTAGTTTATATTCCAGGTTGAAAATGCAAAGATTCATCAATTTGTGAAAATTAAAATGTGCTTTATTTTTACATAAAAATTGACCACTAATGTATCCATCATCCATCTCTGAATTTTATATATATATATATATATATATATATATATACACACACACACACACACACATACAGTGTTGGGCAGTAGCATCGCTACAAGTAGTGACGCTACTAGCTTAACTACATTTCTCAGTAGCGTGGCGGTAGCGTCGCTACTTTCTAAATCAAATAGCTTTTCAGTAGCGAAGCTATTTTTGATGAAGTAGCGCAGTAGCGTCCACAAAGCCACATTTACCAATCGCGGATAGTGACAGCACCGACATTCACAGAGCTGTGAGGCCGGTGTCTAGCCGATTAAAGTAAATCTATATGATAGCGAGAATGACAATCTCTTCTTCTACCTGTTTTACGGTGGTTGACAACAAACTTTTTGGTGCGTTACGACCACCTCTGGTCAGTGACGTCGCCAACCAAATTAGGCTAACACGAGAAACTTGCTTGATGGAAAGATGACTGATGGAGAGGAGTTATTTCTGAAGCAGGATTTTTCGTGACTATACCTCGAGCAGTACATGTTAAGATGCAATAACTTAATTTCTGATGCTGTGCTCAAAAAATCCTTTAGTAATTAATATTAAGTATGTACTACTATAAATTACTGCATTATGTAGTGTAATTTATTAATAAAGAGTTGTAAATATAGGCTATATACAATATGCATAATGTTTATGTCAAAATATTTCCATTTACTATAAATTACTATAGCATTTTAAATGTGTAACACCTGGTTTAATTGGATTTTTATGTTTTAGCTGTTATATCCTATAATTTGTTTCTGTTTAGTACAGCAAATAACTGAACTGAACAATTCTGCCTCATATGTTTTATTGACAGTTTTATTGATCTCCAAGATATGATTGACTTGGATTTAAGTTGCTTCGATTTAAAAATAAAAATTGCAAAATTGACTTTTGCCAAGTAGCTTTTAGCTTAGCTTGCTACATTTCCCAGAGGTTAGCTTTTAGTGTAGTTAAATTTTAAGTAGAGTAGCTAATAGCTTAGCTCAATACATTTTTCAAGTAGCTCACCCAACACTAATTTTTGAACTGATCTTAAGTTTTTTTGTTGTTGTTGGATCAGTTCCAGTTTTGGCTTTGGTATTGACTAATTGAATGTGCACAAATATACTACTGTCAATCATTTTATAGAAAATATTAATTTAAAAGAGAGATCTGTGAGGTGTGTACTCATTTATTCTGAACACTGTAGATGCAACATCTACCAGAAAGGTCTAACAGGCCAAGCTAACCAGTAAAACTTAATCCAGTTGACTCTTAAAAGTCCTATTTACAATGTTCTATTTTTACAATGGCAAATAAAAATCCTACAAAACCAGAATCCATTGTTATTATCTTTCTATAACAACATTGGACGTTTGAGTTGAACACACATTACCAATGCCTCTTGTTTTGATCTGCAAGATCTGGTCCTCTTGGTCTGTCAGCGCTCTGGCTCTGGAGTGTAATTCTTTGTTCCTGCTGCTCCGTGTTGGACCCGAGCCAAGAGCTTAATTTAACAATATGAGTTTCTACATGTGTAATGCGGAGGGTGAAGCACAGATGCTTGCAGTCGCACAATATCCACCCCACACTGAGCAGCCACTCGCACGTACTGTTTTTTGTCTGAACGTAAAGCTTCCAACAGTGAGTTAAATGGAATATTTATGTCTTGGGATTGGGAAAGAAAGTCTAAATTAGACGGGAGACAGAGGAGTCATGTGATCTCTTCTATGATTAGCTGGTGACAATGATATCAATTGCACCCTTCAGCCCTCCTACCTGCGAGCTTAATAGGTGAAATCTGCTGTTTTGACTGTCATCTCAGCGGTCTTCTCACCTCAACCCCTCCTCGTTCTCCGCACGCGTTCATGAAGGCCCTGGCCATTTCCACCTCGACTCTTCATAGCAAACATGTCTTGACTCTTTTTTACTGCAGTGGATGGCTTCAATACCCAACAGCAGTTAGACATTTATATAGTCAGACTCCTTTTCAACTGCACCAGTAAAATAATGCTGACTCTGATTAAGGCCTGTTGTTATCAGATTTACATTGTTTAAATCAACCTTTCATTCATAATGTTCTTTAATAGTTCTCCACAGTTTGCTCTTGTCTCCTTTGTGTAGGTGTGATATGAGACACAGACGGCCGGGCTTGTGTGTAACAGCGGCTGCAGGCTTGTGCTCTCATCATTAGTCCGTGAGTGAGTCCATTTGAGTGCACTTAGCACATCACACTGGCCCACTGTTACAGCCCTCTCATAATTTCATAACACCTTTGACTGCGAAGGCGGTGAACTTGTCACTCACCATTTGACTCTCACACTTTAGGAATGGTTTCCGTATCAGAGGTGAGATGATCCGTCCTGCCCACAGGTGATTTGTTAATGTGTAATTGTCAGGTTCAAATCCAACTGTGCCAGATTCTACTAAAAAGCCCAAAGAGAATGCTAGATATTAAATTAAGTGAGTTTTTAAAAAAGATATTACTGTGCTTCTCTCTTGAGCATTTATTGGCCTGCTATTATACTGCATGTAATTTACTGTATATTGTATAAACAGATTAGAATTCTTAATTCTTAAAACTTACAGTGCTCAGCATATTTGAGTACATCCCCCACACATCTCTCATTTAAATATACTGTACATTAGTTTAGTCAGTACTGAAGCCAAATCTGGAGCTAATCTAACAAAATAACTTTAAAATAATTAGTAGGCCAAGATTATGTTACAGAAAAATATTAAATACACTTTTTAAAAAATAGCAAAAATCAAGAGAAACAAAAAAATATATAAAATTTTGTTGAAATGTTGTAGCTCGTAATTTTTTTTGCAATATTCTGCATGAATTTAAATGTATTATACTTCTATTTCTAAAGATGTTCTGTGACTAAAATATTATTTTAATAAAGATATCTGTTTAATAAATCTATTTTGTTTAAATACACCAATATATATTACCCATATTCACTGAGAAATAGAAAAAAATACTCATTTTCAAAATGAGGTGGTCTCATATATATGTTGAGCACTGTAATTGTTTTATGTTCAATCAACTTAAAATTGTAAAAACTGTTAAGTTAGCTAAATCGATTTGCATGAGGACGATGTGAATTGATTGTGTGGAACCCAGCACTATTTTGAAGTGATACGTTTATCCTTTGATGAATATGCCACACGTCTATGCTATTGTAAATAAACTATATTTTTCATTCTTTCATTTTCCTTTGGCTTAGTCCCTGATTTATAAGGGGTTGCCACATCAGAATTAAAACATGACACATTACGATTTAAACTTTTAGGGCAATTAATGCGTAAAAATTATACTTTTTTTAGCAAAGATGCTTTAAATCACTGTTTAAATGTATTTAATGAAACATGATATATTAAACGAATCACAAATTCATTCATTTATTCATTCATTCATTTATTCATTCATTTTCCTTCGGCTTAGTCTCTATTTCAGAGGTCACCACAGCAGAATTCCATCAAATGTTTTACACAGTGGATGCCCTTCCAGCGCAACCCAGTACTGGGAAACACTCTCGCATTCACTCACACACTCATAAACTACAGCCAAATTTGTTTACCCAATTCACCTATAGCGCATGTCTTTGGACTGTGAGGAAAACCAGAGCATCCGAAGGAAACCCACGTGAACACGGGGAGAACATGCAACTCCACACAGAAATGTCAACTGGCCTAGCCAGTACTCGAACCAGCGACCTTTTTGCTCTCGGCAACAGTGTTAACCACTGAGCCACTGTGGCACCCATCACAAATTAAACAATTAAACAAAATCATCAAATAACTCAAAAGACAATTCTTCAAAATAAACCTACATAAATATAATTTTAGAAATGTAATTCTATATAAATCTATATCTAAAGCAGCAGATCAGTAAAGTAGAAATCTATTTAGCCACAAATCAGCACATTATTGCATCTTAATAACTTAAGAATAAGAAAAAAAAAAAATCACCTAACTAAACATTCATAGACTTATTACTCTTTTCTGCAGACAGTCAAATGAACTATTCCCCCTCCTCTTTCTCCCTCCTTCTTGTTTACGTCTCATCGATAAATGGCCACCACAGATGTGGCTTTTTTTCTTTCATCTTTCATGCTCAAAAGAACATGAGCCCCATTTGACTACAACCCCCCTGCCCTACGCTGCTTCAGGCTATACATGAGACAGTCTGGCCAAGCTGAACACACCAGAGCAAAATAATACCCAAAAGCCTCCACTCTGGGGATTACTCTCTCAGGCCTTTCTGCCTTCCAGCTGCAGAGCCTCCTGTGATCCCGGGCCACTGTCCTGCAGCCGCGGGGGAGATGAGGGATGCAGGAGTGAGTCTGGGGGTTTAAAGTGTGTGTGTGTGCGTGTGTGACCGCAGTATGGATGTATGTTGTGCTCAGTCAAACGGTTAAATGCAGCTTTTGTCCAGCCACAGCTGCTGTTCTTTGCGTGCCACCTTTGCTTTGTCTGAATTTGTGTTGTTGTGGTTGTTTATGGCCAATTCCTGTCAAGCGGCCACAGACCTGCGGTCAACAATCTCCTCTTGGGCTCCCATTGGACCTCTATGCACATCTTTCCTTGCTTTAGTTCACTCCTTACCTTGAGTGTGTGATTGCAATGCTGTGTTCAGAGTATAAAGTATAGATTGTAATGCTGGGTTCAGACTACACACTGAAAAAAAATTCATTCATTGGATTTACATTTTTTTTAAGGTAAGTGGTTGCAAACAATGTATATGGGCTGAATTTAAACATTCATTCATTGTGAGGTGATAGCGCTACCCACTGCGCCACATCGTCGCCTGAATTTAAACAAACTAATTAAATTTAGTAATGTTCAACTATTTGATTTTGCATAATTGTTGGTCCTTCACAATAAGTTGTCACATCTGTAATGCTGACCAATATGAACACAGACGTTCTTTCATATTCAAACATGTGAAATGTGAGACAATGGCACTTGTAGGTGGAATTATGCAACCGAGGAAAGTAGGGATGGACCAGTTTTTGGCTTTTCTGAAAAAATAATAATAATAAAACAGGAGCACAACAGTATTAATTGGACAGATTTCACTCTCCTTCAAGAGTAGTCACTGTGTGGCCCCAAACGGCTTTCACACCAGACACAGAAAGCTCTACACTATAAAACCAATTCATTTCAATGGCTTATGCTGCACTAAGGCGGTTTATTGCTACACACAAAAGCAGAGGAGTTTACCATTAACTAGCTTGAGTATGCATTCATTGCGGTCAAAGTTCAAATATTCCACTTATGTTTGCACATATTTATCTATGCATAACCTGCAAAAAAATTTAAATAAGTAGTCTGAACAAAGAGAAAAAAAATGTCTTTTAACTGCACGTTTTTAATGACATCATGCACATTGTTAAAATGGAGTTTGAAAGCAACTGAACTGGTTCATAAAAAGGACAAAATATATATTAGTTTTGATATTTTTACCTAATTTCTTATCGACCAATCGCATTTCTGGCAAGCTTTTCTATGTTTCATCAGAAAGAGCAGCATGCCTAGGTTTTTTTTTTTTTTTACTTTAAAGCCTTTTTTGTTTGTTTGTTTGTTTGTTTATTTTATAGTCCTTCATGGCCGGTCAGATCTGTGACATTGAACATAGAAGCTTGAAAATGAAATGGAAGAAAGATTCACGACGCTTTGCACTGTTTAGTTTTCTTATACCATTTAGTCCTTCTGTTTACATTTTCAATGGTGATACAAAAGATGGTATAGGTGCTGCTCAATGAACTTGCAAGACTGGAAAGCTTCATGGAGCCATGGAAACTACAATCCTGCCTTTATAATGCTTTTTTCTGATTACAAGACAACCTGTACAAAACACACCACCCTGGTAGCCATAGTTTATTTACACTCTTGTTTCCTTCAAGTTCTATTTCCTGAGTGTTCTCAAAGAATGGTAGTATTTTTTTCCCAATGGGCCAGGGCAAGAACAAGATCACCAGTACTTTGCTTCTTTATTTGTTGCTGTTGTTTTTTTGTTTTGTTTTTTGTTGACTTTTATCTATTTCTATTTGAAGTAAGTGTTGTTTAAGTTCCTGGAAGGTTTTTTTCAGGGTGGTCATCTTTACAGCTCATGGTTTCTCATCTTGTTTGTGCCACTGGAGACCATTTGAGGGCCTGATATTCTTAGAGTAAATGTATGAATGGGTGTCAATGCATACGACGTATACTGTAATTCTCTCAGAAATCCATTCTTCCTGAAGGTCGGTGAGGCAGGGTAGATGCATTCTTTTCCTCTGGGGCTCGGAGGACAGAGAGCGGCGTTTGTTCATAGACACAGCTGTTGAGTGTTATTGGATGTTGGCTCGCACCAAGGTCTCTGAGAAGCAGAGAGCCAGAACCAGAGAGCATTCGCCTTATTCACTATTGTTGTGCTTAATGGACAGAAAATTACAGACAGGAGCTGCCATGTTCTGCCTTTGTCTCTTGCACACAAAAGGACCAGAAGACAATTTCAGTTTTGAACAGCAGAGAGGAGAAATCAGAATCCTTCTCAAAGGATAAGTCACTCAAACACATCATTGGAAGGCTTGACCGCGTTGACTGCTAGATAGTTTGGTCTTGTAGGTTTCCTATTTAAGTATTCTATGAGTTTTAGAGTACATATAAGTTTTAATTCTTCACCCACATGCCCTGTTTTAACTATTGGATCGGGTGTGTTTGCATCATCAGCCTGAACTGACAGAGATATTATTAATTTGATTATTAATAATTCCATATTATTCAGGGTTTTTATTTAATGAGTGGTCAATCATGGTTGGTTGTGTTAATGGGGTGTCAGGCTGGGGGATGGGGTAAATTTAGGGTGCTTTTACAGCTAGACGTTTGTTTCGAAACATGTTTGTTTGGTATTTGTGAATCCCGCAATCGCTCTCGGATTTCCGCCAATCGGCCCGAGACTGCCTGAATGAGGTGGTCTCGGCTTGATTCAAACGAACTCTGGAGCGGATTGATTGTAGTGAGAAAGCAATACGATCCCACAAACTAACGAACCAGGCTATATCACAGTGTATTATGGATATGTAGGGCGGGATGTCATTCCTACCGACAAATATGCATCGAATACGAAATTGAAAGCATGCTAAAATATTAACGAGAGCTGTTTATCCGTTATGGAAACTGACCGAAATTCATTTATTCGTTCATTTTCTTTTTGGCTTAGTCCCTTTATTAATCAGGGGTCGCCACAGCGGAATGAACCGCCAACTTATCCAGCAGGTTTTTATGCAGCGAATGCCCTTCCAGCCGCAACCCATCACTGGGAAACATCCACACACACTCATTCACACTCATACACTACGAACAATTTAGCCTACCCAATACACCTGTACCGCATGTCTTTGGACTGTGGGGGAAACCAGAGTGAATGCAGGGAGAACATGCAAACTCTACACAGCCGAGGCTCGAACCAGCGACCTTCTTGCTGTGAGGTAACATCACAATCTACTGCGCCACTGCGTCGCCCTACTGACCGAAATTACCATCTGATATTTTTTCCATGTTTTAATCTTATAATGTTTTGTTTTAGGCAAAGTGTTTCACTATTTCTGCACTGACACCTCGAATGAAAGATCAACATTGATATGCTTCATGATCTGACTGCAGTGTTGCTTCATCTGTTATTTCTCTCTATAATTTAAGCCTATAATGCAGAACTCTAGCCAAAGTTTTTTTTTTTTTAAATAGATTGATTCAGATAGATTTTTACAACCCTTGACAACTGAAATGAGGCTATGTATGAGAAAGTCTTACTTCTCTGATTCATATTTGTTGACAATGTCTGTGGGTGTCATAATTAAGGTGCACATTTTCGCTTACAATGTCTAATTTCTCATTATCATAAAATTAAATAATGACGTGACAGCTGAGCGGAATTTGCGGGAAACTCTGACCAATGTGAGGAGACTTTACACGCATGTGACTCGTTTTAACTATTTTAGTCCGTTTAGAAACTTTGCCTTGTGAATTCGAACTGCACCAAGAACAAAAATAAACATTGTAACAATTCTTTTATCCCTGTTTCAGAACAAAACAATCGATCTGCAGGTGTGAAAGTACCCTTAAATAGTCTCTACCAGCCAGCAAACTACCTAGACAGCAGCGTTATACAATGACTGAAGTTAAAGAAGGGAAATAAAATCAGTGCCAATAGCCTAGTGGGTAAGTGCATCCACATATACTGTAGTGTTTACAGCAATCTAAGTTTGATTCACTCTCTCTGCTCCCCATTAATTCCTGTCTCCCTCTTCACTGCCAAATAAATATCAAATAAAGGTTAAAATAAATTATTGCTTTTAATTATTTAAATATATTTTTGAGGTATAAGTGTATATACTATACTGCATGATGTGATGATGGTGATAATGATGTTGATTATTATTATTATTAGTAGTAGTAGTAGTAGTATGATTATTATTATTATGCTCTTCTTCTCTTTTTTATTTAAATGAAACTGAAAACATATACTACTACTACTAGTAGTAATACTAACAATACATAAAAACTATAGCAACTAAATTACTATATTATTATTATTATTTTTATTATTATTTTAATACTATTATTTGTTTTTATTAAAACAAAGCTATTACTAAACCTAAACATGAACATTTTCATTATTTTGTTAATTTGTATTTATTTAAAATAATTGCAAAATTGCAACTATTACTAAATAAAATGTATAATAAATAATATTAATAATAATATTAATAATAATAATAATGTTATTATTATTATTATTATTATTATTATTATTATTATTATTTTTCTTTTTTTTTATTAGAAGCAAAGAAAATAAATATTTATTTATTTATTTTAATTATTGTATACACGGTTGTAACACAATAATTTGTCTCTCAATCCATTGTAAATTGATCTTTTATTTATTAGAGAGGCGTTATAAATTACCTTCATATCATCACCATACTGTTTTAGCTAAATTACACACATTAATCCAAATCGATATTTGCGAATTTTAAGCATCCTTATAAATACAAACAATCAAGATGATTATAGATTATAGAAATAGTTTTCAGTTGCCATTTACTGTGCATTGCCTGTTTTGACAGCACTGTCACACTAAAACAGTTTTGCTTACAGCGAGTGACGACAACTGCATCAGTGTTGCATTTCCCCGATGTCTTCCCCCTTTCACCCCTTCAGCCCTCAAACAGCAGCCCTTCCGCCTCCCCTGAGATGGACTGTTGTTTACAATGTATGAGTGAAATAATATTTCTGAGCTTGGCTGCGGTCTCCCTCTGGAAGACACCATTACAACAGTAACAGAGGATTAATTAGAGCTCGTCCCCACAGAGACATTTGAGGCTCCAGTCCTGGTCAAAGGGGAAGCATTAGCTCGTCAGCATGAAGGTAGTTGTGGTAGAGCGCATCTCAGGTAATTAATAGGCCTGAGGTGAGGGTAAGTGTGTTATTTATTGGGGTTGGCCTTGAGACATTTTATAGCTTCATTTAATGGTGAGGTTTCAGAGTAGATCTAGCCAACGTTCAGTGTACAACACTCCAGCTGCCAGTAGAGGGGGCGAGAAAGTGTGCTTCCACCCTACAAAGCTGGGAATTAAATCTCTATTATCTGGACACTATACTTTGCTCATAGTTATGAGTGTATACTTTGATGTGAATATTCTGAATCCTGCATGTAGGTTTTTGACTCATCTAAAGCATAAAAATACTATAATATGTTTTCAGGCTGTCAAGAAACATGCTAAGTGAACATTCTTGTTTATCTTAAAAACAATGCTGAAGTCAGATATTCAGCTTTAATAATGTTTGTTATGTGCTGGAACGCCGTCTTTGGTTCTTTTAACCCGCCCAGTGCCATTTTAGCCAATTATATTTCAGCACCCCGGTTTGCCTCGGTGGAAAACCACGTATTTCATACATTCATTCAGAACGGCTCTCAAAGCATGCATCCGTGACCGAAATGCGACCTCCAGTGGACAGTAGCAGACTCCGAAATCAGAAGCAGATTTAGAGTTCCACATAAGGTTAGTAATTAGCAAATAATATATTACCAGCGTAAACTTTAGGTGAGCAGGTTACATTGTAAACACGTGTCCTAGCAACATGCTACGTGACGAGATTTCAGTGATAAGCCATTTGACTGTTTGCACCAGACAAAACACGACAGAAATTTAAATACAGCCATTCAGAAGCACAGAATATGCACTCACTCAGTAAATGGTAAGGTTTATAATCTAATCAATACAAATTAAACCTCTCACATTATTAAAAGTACAAGCTGAATCACTGAGTATCTCACATTATTTCACAGTTCTAAAGTTCAAATTCAAATGGTTTGCTTTATTTTCAAAATCTGAGGTGGAGGTCTGAGGAACTATCTGCTGCTGCTTTCAGTAGTAAGGCAATAAATGCCAGGTAAAATGACATTCAAACTAACATTGTTAGCTTTTAACACTGAATAAAGCACATGGGGTTTCTGTTGTTCAGCTGCAACAAATATAAGGCGTTTCTAATATATCAATTTGAGGTGTTGGTTAGAACAAAAACTCCTTTTAATATGGAAAATATTCCTTCTATCATGTGCCATTGCTTTTATTTAGAACACGATGTAAGGCTCGATTGTCAGACTCGCTCCTGTTGGTCCTCAATCTGGCAGCCTAATGCTTGCATGTGTTTTGATCTAGAAAGGCAATACCTAGTTCAACCACCGGGTGTCAAACTTACATACTGCACCTTTAAGTTTCATTGTAGCACTGTAGTGCCTTGTGATTGGACAACAAGTGAGCCACTCTCTTATCCATCACGGTGCATTCACACGGGGCTTCAGCATCAACGCTTGACCGAGGATGTGTCTAAAGTTTGGGCTGATGTGATGGTCATAGCAGGGTCAGCCAATGAAATTAGTCCCCAATCGGCTACTGTCTGAGCTAAGCTATTTGCATAAAGCGATCTGATTGGGTAACGCTTCTGTTGGAGCTTAAAAAGTTGAGAAATCCTCAACTTCTGCAGCGTGCAATGCCACTGAAGCACCAGCGACGGATCCACAATTCAGTTCGGCAGCGCTTGATGTCACCCATTCAAAGTGAATAGGAAGCGTTGAAGGTGTATGCTTGTATATATGTATATGTGTGTGTGTGTGTGTGTGTGTGTGTGTGTGTGTGCGTGTGTGTGTGTGTGTGTGTGTGTGTCACAGCAAACAAAAATGTTTTATTTTTAAATAAACTCATGTTTAAAAGTTGCAGATTTTTTAAACATATTTAAAAGTGTCAATTTTATGAATCGAAAACAAATAAAAAATAAAAATTATTATTTTCTTATTATTTAAATTACTATTATTTTCTATCTTATTATAGCTTTGTATTCTGCATCTAATATTGCATTTTAAATAGGATTTTTATTGTTTTTAATTGTTTTACTCGTTTTTTTTCTGTTGTTTGTTATTATTATTAAAAATACGGTTATTATTATCATCATGATTATTATTATTATTATTAGGCAACGCGCTGGTGCAGTGGGTAGCATGCTCGCCTCACAGCAAGAAAGCTGCTGGTTCGAGCCTTGGCTGGGTCAGTTGGCATTTCTTTGTGGTATTTGCATGTTTTTTCCAAGTTTGCATGGGTTTCCTCCGGGTGCTCCTGTTACCCCCACCGTCCAAAGACATGTCGTACAGGTAAATTGGGTATGCTAAAATTGACCGTAGTGTATGAGTGTGTGAATGAGTGTGTGTGGATGTTTCCCAGAGATGGGTTGCGGCTGGAAAGGCATCCACTGCGTAAAACATATGCTGGATAAGTTGGCGGTTTATTCCGCTGTGGCGACCCCTGATTAATAAAAGGACTACGACGAAAAAAAAATGAATGAATGAATTATTATTATTCATTCATTCATTTCCATAATAGTCACTCTATTTATCAGGGGTCACCACAGCAGAAACCAGCGACCTTCTGGCTGTGAGGCGACAATGCTAACTACTGAGCCACTATGCCGCCCCATTATTATTATTATTATTATTATTATTGTTGTTGTTGTTGTTGTTGTTATTATTATTATTATTCATAATAATAACATGACAGAGTGAACCATAATGTAAATACCTTTTGTATGCTTTCTCTCCAGCATCAACTTTCTTATTTACCAAAAGTCCATGCTCACTTCTGTCTTCAGCAGCAGGACCTAGAAGCAAGTAAACAAAGAATGAACAAAACAGACATGCAACGCTTGTTTACAGTATATAAGCTTGGTACTCTGCCAAAACACTATGTAGGCCCCTCAGCTTAACGGACAGCGTTTTCTTTCCACCTCTACTACTAGTCTAATACATACAGTACAAGAGAGCCTGCTGAGTTCAGGGGAAGGCTCGCATGACACCGGCTTCCCACTTTACACCCACAGACAGCCAGACATTCCAGCTACAATGCGCGCGTTTGAATCTGAAGCCATTTTGAAGTCGCCATGCCCGTAATCTATAAAGGGATACGAGAATACGTCCGGGAGGAGGGAAGGATTCTGGGATGAAGCGAAGCGTTTCCATATGGACAAGGAGGAGGAATACCTGGAAAAAAGCCACTAATCTTTGGCTGTGAAGTTGAGGAGTTTTTACGCTAATAAACGCGCCATTGGCAAAGTGCTCGCCATAAGGAGGGCCGGCTACATCAGGCCTGTCTTTCCTCAAGAGGGACGTAGTGTTGTCACATGTGGTCTTAGCTCTTTGGATGGCGCTCAAAGACTGACTATTAGGGTAAGAAACTCACTTCCAAACCTCCGGAGACGCAGAAAAAAAACACACTCCAACTCTTGGGGAAGCCTGAGGCTTCAAAGACAAGACGGCTCCTTTTACAGGTCGAAAAACACGAGATAGGAACACTCAACTGTCCTATTTGGTAATTGCGATGGCGACATTTGCCGTTGTGTCGGAGTGTTTCAGAGGCAGGTTTGCGCCCCCGTCTTTCATAAACAGAGCATTAGATCCGGTCACAGCAGAGTTTGAGAAATGTCAACATCAGACCCGCGGGTTGTTTGGCTCTCCACATTGGCTGGCCTTCCGTCTTTCTCCCTTCATTTGGCCACGGGATCAGACAGCAAGCATCGACACGTCTCAACTCGGAGAGCCTCAAAATGCCATCTTGTAGCGACATTATCCGACAGTGCGGGGCAAAATGAGAAACGGGGAGGCAGAGGTAGACCTGTGTTGATCTGGGATATGTCAGCGGCGCGGCACTAGAGATCCACCTCCTAGCCTTTTCCGTCACCGGATTGGGAGCAGCGGAAAGGCTCATCTGCTCCCGCATTAAGAGAGAAACTCTGCTGAGGAGACGAGGATAAAAGTGTAATAATGTGCATGACGATCGGTCCTTTTCACACCGCTCAAACTGTATTACCAGACCTGTCCTCAAAGGCAAGACGGAAAAGGACAGTAAATGACAGCCACCAAAAATAGTGGCGAAAGGAGAAACGGCGGGAAGGACAGAACCCGAAGGGGGGTCGCGAACAGCGAGAGAGTCTTAAAAAAAGAAAAAAAAATACTGTATAAGGTTTGTCAGAGGAACAAAGGAGATAGGATATCCCTAATCCCTGCAATATTAATGTCTAAAATGTCATTAATAAGCTCAGGATTGTGAGCCTGAGACCACACGAGGATGAAGGTACCTGCCAGGGCTTGTCTGACAGGGCCTTGGCTAATGAATGAATATAAAGCTACTCCAATCAATCACGCAGGATTTCTCTTCGCCCCGAGTATAGGTGAGGTCTGGTATGGGGTGACCACGACTGTCAGGCACGCCGAAGCAGCAGCCAAGAAACTGTCGTGGCATTACAATGAGGCTTGTATTAATGGGAGCTTGTGCTTTTCTGCCATGTGGGGGAGCAAGCGTGAATCTCCGTGTGTGTGTGTGTGTGTGTGTGTCTGTGTGCCATCATTATGGGCCATATTTTAATTTTAGTAAATGAAATGACATCGCCGGGTCATTAACTTCAGGTTTAGATGCTTTACCCTGGGCAAATTGAAGCTGACAAATGTTTAGTTGGCCTCGGTGGTCCACAAAGTGTTTTGTGGTGCTGACTTGGAATCAGTCTTGAAGGGGTTTGTGTAGAAACTGGAAACGTTTGTACAATTACTTGCATTGTTAGATTTACAGTGAAAAAAAAACATTTCAGATTTAAAACTTAAATGATAAATGATGTTTAACAGAGCAAGGAGATTTTCACAGTATGTCTGATAATATTTTTTCTTCTGGAGAAAGTTGATTTATTTCGACTAGAATCGAAGCAGTTTTTCATTTTTTTAAACTTATTTTAAGGTCAAAATTATTAGCCCCTTTAAGCTATATATATTTTCGATAGTCTACAGAACAAACCATCATTATACTATAACTTGCCCAATTACCCTAACCTTCCTAATTAACCTAATTAATTTAGTTAAGCCTTTAAATGTCACTTTAAGCTGTATAGAAGTGTCTTGAAAAATATCTAGCAAAATACTATTTACTGTCATCATGGCAAAGATAAAATAAATCAGTTATTAGAAATGAGTTATTAAAACTATTATGTTTATAAATGTGTTGAAAAAAATCTTCTCTCCGTTAAACAGAAATTGGGGGGGGGGGTAAACAGAAGGGCTAATAACTCAGGGGGCTAATAATTCTGACTTCAACTGTAAATAGGAAAAAAAAGAAACTAAATATGTAACAAAAATAAAAATGAAAATAACATTGATGAAATTTAACCTAGATTCAAGAGAAAAGACAATATAAAAAATCTAACTCAAAATAATAATAATTCTGTTGTAGAAATATACATATATATAAGTTGGCGGTTAATTCCCCTGTGGTGACCCCTGATTAATAAAGGGACTAAGCCGAAAAGAAAATGAATGAATGAATAATCTAGTTTAAAATAAACCATAATCTACATATAACTGAAGAAGATATATTCTTTGTTTTTTAATTATATAATTTCATTCGAAACTGTAACAGCCCAGTTATGAGGGACATTAAACTGTTGTTTCCTGAGTACTGGCCGAGCCAAAGTGATGCAAATGCTATGAGCAGAGTCTTCACGATGGTGCTTTTGTCTTTGGGTGATACTTTCAAGCTGGTCAAGTGGCAAGACGGGTTCTGACTCCATTACTTCATTTACATGCTTTGTTTAGCCATCTCCACCTAGCCACTTCCCTCCTCCTAAAAACATTTTAGAGACTCATTTTAGACTTAAAACTTGCAGACTGCAGACCTGTTAGAGTCACCAATCGGCTCTTACAGACTTATGGATTTCTTATAGACGCTGCATGACTGCAGATCAACCACACGTCTCAATAAAGACGTTTCTGCTTGTTCGAGTCTCCTGGACTGGGTTCTCTCTCTTCATTAATAATTTTTTTACAACAACTTGGTGCCGTGACCTGGATAGAGATTGAAATCATCATTTTTAATAATTTTTTTTTACAACACTGTATATAAGTGATCCGTATATAAATGGTGCCAAACATTTACTGAAAGGATTGAAGTACTAAAACAATAAGCTAAATATATTAAAACTAATACATAAAATAGCTAAAAATGTATAGACTTATAAACTAAAACTGATAAATGAACAAAACATACACAAAATCAAATAGCAAACTTAATAAAAATCAACAAAACACAATAAAACTACAGTAAAGATTCACTTTACTCGAAAGCACGCAATATAAAAGACAATATGTATTTATGATTAAAGAAAAATTAAAGAACAGCATAATCAATTTGTAATCAATTGAATGCATCATTACAAGTATAGTTTATAAAATAAATAAATAAATAAATAAATAAATAAATAAATAAATAAATAAATCGTAATGACCCCAAATGATAAACATGATCAAATTAATTGTCCAAAACCATACTATTTTGTGTGATACGGGTTAACTGTTTTGTGAAATCTTTTTAACACAGCCACACTGGTAGTTCCGCAGTAAATGAGCTTGGACACACTGAATCCAGCAGCTGCCCCCAAAATAGCAATATATAGGCTATATGTCATTCCTCCCATTCCCTGTTCTTTCGGCAGTAATACACGTCTGTGACAACAGCACAGTCACTAATTACCAGGCTAACAGCTAGTTTGGACAGCCTGCGTGAGCTCAGCATGCAAAATAGCTTTTGCTTGTCCAGCAGAAAGGTTACAACGTCCATGTCACCGAGGTCCAACTAATTACATGTATATTTTCACGTACCAAAGTCATCGCTGGAAATTTCTGCTCTCTGCATCTCAGCATGTGGTTTTGTCCTCTTACATGACATTTGTTGCAAGCTGTAATATGAACGCTCATTAGAGAGTTAGCCAGGAACCAAGAAACAAAGAGGTGCCCTTTTAACTAGTTCAGCGGCAGGCTGTGTTTTGATGCTCTAACCCCGATCACAGGATTGTGGCAAGTTGAAATTAAACACACAGCATTTAATCCTCAAGCATATGTTTTTACATTTATTGATTGACTGATTTACTTTTAATGGAACATCCATTAAATTAAAGGGGACGTGTCATGAAAATTTAAATAGGTTTTATTTCTGCATTTAACAGGTATAATCGAGTCTCCGTTGCTTCTGCCATCTCGGAAAAGGTAAAAAAAGGGATAAACTTGCTTTGGACAGCTTTTCTTCACAAGCATGTGTAAAACTGAGCTGTTTAGATTTTTCTCCTCTAGTGATGTACGATGGGATCTTATTAATTATTACCACCTTTTAACCTGCACATTTCCACTGACAGGGTCACAGTTTTCTGTAGGTAAAGATTTAAAATGGTTGCACCAGAAAACAAACAAACAAAAACCTAAATTGTTATGTTAAAATGTTAAATGATCTGCTGTTGGATTTACCAATGAAGTCTCAATAGACTGCCAACCTCCAAACCACTGAGGACATTATTGAATTTAATTTTTGAAGGAAATTTACTTAAAATGGTAGTGCAGTCTTTAGAATTTTACTAATAGTGTAATGATTATTTACAAAGGTCACACATCAGAATAGAACAATAACTCGTGCTTTTTGATGAGCTGAATCAACTTTACGGCACACACATATATACACTAACCATTCAGTTCAGTCTATGTACAGAATTGCCACAGTTGTGTCTTCTACACAAGTTCATAAAGGCTCCGCCCTCTTCTGAAAAGAAGCAGCTCATTTGCATTAAAAGTGACACCCAAATACGGTGTTTTTCGCTTGCAGACAAATTTGACAAACTATTAGGGCCGCACAATACTGGGAAAATATCCGAATGCCATATTGCAGTTGAACATTGCGACAATATTTCCTAGGATATAAGAAAAATAGCATTCCCTAGAAAAATCCTATATTATTAGCTATGTTTTAAATCATATATTTATTTACAGGTCAAATATATTTGTCTGATCTATATAATTCAGACTAAAAAGACTGTCAAGATGCAAATATTTAAACTTTAAAATGTTACGTTCCTCTCTTGTCTTGACTTCTGCCATTAGTGTTTATTTTCAGCTATGGGTTCACCCTTGTATGGTGGCTGAGAGAGCTTAGCATGCTACAATTTAAGAGAGCACATGCAATAACAAAAAACACCAGCAAATTTAGAAAAGATCTTCATCTGTTTGACAGTACAAATGCTGCAAAACGCATACACGTTAATAAAACACGTTGCATTTTCTCACAACGCAAACAATTTACAATAACGTGCTGCATTTTCTCACAGCACAAAAAGAAGGGAACACAACGGAAATGTTTGAAGGAGACCCAAAAACATGACGGACACCATTGCGCCGTGACTGTTGCTCAGTGAAGTTGTAGGTGATCTTTAAAAGGTGAGTTTTTTGTTTGTTTATTTTAATATATTGGAATCTTTTGTATTTTAATTGACTAAATAACCATAACCTGTCTGTCACGTTTTAGGGTCTCCTTAAAACATGTCTGTTGTGTTCCGAACTATTCGAAAGTGTTGTGAGAAAATGCAGCGCGTTTTCGTAAAATCTTTGTGTTGTGAGAAAATGCATCGTGTTTTATTCATTTGCTTGCATTGTGAGAAAATGCAGTGTGTTTTTTTAAAAATGTGTTTGCATTGTGACAATTTTCAGCACATGTGCTGTCAAACAAATGAAGATCTTTTGTCAATTTGCAGGCGTTTTTTTGTGTTCACGTGTTCACGTGTTTTCTTAAATTGCAGCACATTAAGCGTTCTTAGCCACCGTGCCTTTGGGCAGCTCTAGCCAATAGCACAAAAACAACTACTGGGGAGGTGAGGATACGTTTTGGTGTTCTTTTTTGAGCTGAAACCTAAGATGGGTAGACACAGTGCTTTTTTTGCTGTTGTACGAGATGTTGCATGGTAATCATTGATTATTATAATGTCATGGCTTGGACCATGTGAGATCAGTATATTCCTCCATCCACGTTTTGGGCTATTGCTTCAGAATTCATAGGTTCATAACGACTGCACGTGTACAAACACATGTTGTACACATTAATAAAACACGCTGCATTTTCTCACAACGCAAACAATTTACAAAAACGCACTGCATTATCTCACAACACAAAAAGAATGGAACACAACGGAAATGCTTGAAGGAGACCCAAAAACATGACGGACACCACTGTGCCGTGACTATTGCTCAGTGAAGTTGTAGGTGATCTTTAAACGATGAGTTTTTTGTTTATTTATGTGTCAGAATGATTTTCACAAAAACTCACACGTGTCGTGTGAGGGCACATACAATATTATGACCATCAGAATTATCACTGTGTATGCACTTTAAACACATTCTAGAGACATCAGAGATCTTATAAAAAGGGGCATAACATGCCCCCTTTAATAACAACTGGTTTAATTATGCTCAGTGGCTTTAAAATGACCCATTAGCCTTGTCTAAAATGGTACCTTTGCTGCAGCCATCCAGGAATTAAAGCCAAATTGGGGTCAATTTGAGCCTGTTAGTCATTCCACTTGAAGGTGCATCATAACATTCACAGCACAGGTGTGATCTGCTGAATTGAGTTCCTGCACCAGCGTGTACACGGTGCCAAATGACTTGTTCAAACAGACTACTTCACCTCATCAAAGCACTGCCTTCATATCCACTGGGCAGGCATGTCCAAATAAGCTGTGAAAATATTTATAGCCTCTCACTGACTATCCTCTCATTAGCGAGCACTTTCCTCCTCGCGCTGCCAGTTGCCAAAAACGCGGAGAGTGAAATTTATTTTGAATATTCAAGAGGAGATAATCAGCCTGTGTGCCAGCGGCAGGGTGCTCTGTTAGGCATGTGCGAGGCATGGCAGTTTCAGGTGCACATCTCTCACGAGTTTGAATGCATGTTACCGGAGACGCGTTTCTCTCATCTGAAAGTGGGCCGTATGTTTCGGAGAGAATTATCAAGTTGATTTCCATACTTTTAATACATCCACATATGTCATACTGTACTGTGTGTAGTATGATATGTTTGATGTGTGGATTTATGCACATATGTCATATGTTGTGTATTGTGGTAAGAAATCATGTAACATTTAGATACACATACTGTATATGAACTGTATAGATTGAATACTAATTGTTTATTTTATATATCACAACCATAAAAATGTATTATAAATGAGTTCAGATTTGATTTTCACTCTTTTCAACTATGTAGATTGTCATTATAAGGCTTATATTTGTTCAGTCTAAGTCTGTTAAAAGTTTCACATAGTTTGTACTTCAACTTTAGTAGTTGAAATCGATCACAACAATTGAAAACATTTGTTATTTTGTCCATCATTTGAAAAAAAAATTAAATAAATAAAAATAATAAAAATAAATAAATAAATAAATAAATAAATAAATAAATAAATAAATAAATAAATAAATAAATAAATGAATGAATGAATGAATGAATGAATAAATAAATAAATAAAATAAAAATCTCACAAATTGTTACATTTTGTCATCACTCAGCATCTACATGTTCCAAACACAAATAAAACACATAACACAAATAACATATAGTTTTAATCTTTTTTTCCTATTACACACTAGAAGTCAATGGCTACCGGTTTCTAACATTCTTCAAAATGTCTTCTTTTTTGTGAAACAGAATAAAATACTTGAATTTTATTTATTTATTTATTTATTCATTCATTATTTAATTTAATTTAATTTTATATAATATAATATAACATAATTTAATTTAATTTAATTTAATTTAATTTAATTTAATTTAATTTAATTTAATTTAATTTAATTTAATTTAATTTAATTTAATTTAATTTAATTTTATGAAACAAAATCAAATAAAGGCTGTTCTATTAAAGGTTGTATTCATCAAACACTCCTGAAAAAAAGTTGTTTCTTCGATAACGGTTTTGAGCAACAAGTCTGAATGTTGCAATACTGCTAAATAAATCAGCTGTTGTGACGAGAATAAATTATATTTACATTGATTACAACTATGGGCGGCATGGTGGCTCAGTGGTTAGCATTGTCACCTCACAGCAAGAAGGTTTTTGGTTCGAAAAAGACATGCGCATTACTGTGTGGAGTTTCCTCTGGGTGCTCCGGTTTCCCCCATTCCAAAGACGTGGTATAGGTGAATTGAATAAACTAAATTGGCCGTCATGTATGTGTGTGAATGTGAGAGTGTATGGGTGTTTCTCAGTACTGGGTTGCAGCTGGAAGGGCATCCGCTGCATAAAACATATGCTGGATAAGTTGTCGGTTCATTCCGCTGTGGCGACTCCTGATGAATAAGGAGACTAAGCCAAAGGAAAATAAATTAATGAATGATTTACAACTATACTTGTATGCTAAAATAGCAAACCATTCCAATAATATATTAAAATGCTAATGTTTTTACATGGGGAAAATACAGCCTTGTGACAATTACTTTCAAAACATACCGACCCAAATTTGTAGTGCATGTATATATTAACTTTAATTGCTTTTTTTTTAATGAAATGGCTTCATTTTCTCATAATTAAGTAGCAAACGCCTATACGTCAATATATCAAATGAGAGCTGTCAGCAATGGGCAATGCATCAATAAACTCTTTACATTCACTATGTCACTGTCAGAATTAATATCGAAACTTGCAAGAGCACACTCAATGACTTTTATCGCCGTCAAACAGACAACCCAAAAAAAGACCACAGCAGATTGTGCTGATGGTTAGCAGTGACCAGACCAAAGTCAACTCGTCGGCAGAGGGCTATTTGTTTGGAGGTGGTGTTTCGGAGCTCGTGTATCAGGTGGTGGACGTCGAGCATCGCTGGAGGACGACGCTCTGGAGGAACGCATTGACAGTGGACATTGATAGACACAGATAAGGGCTCGGAGGGACAGTGCTGTACTCAACACTGGACCCTGACCTTCCCTTTCCAACAAAAGAAAGTGCTGTTCCAGTGGGATTGTGACAATGCTGATGCCTTGGGCTTTGAAGCAGCAGTGCAGACTCGATGCTCAGTGTTGCAGGAGTCACGGCCTCCTCTCACTGAGCAGATCATCTTATGATGGGGTTATGAAAACTGCCTCAGAACTGGCCACTTCTAAAAAATAAAGGCTAACGAATGCTCAGATGTTTTTGTGCGGGTTATGTTTCGAATGAAGGAGATAGATTGTTCGTTTTTGCTTTTTCTTGTGTGTAAAATGTGTGTAAAATTTGTATGTGTGATTTACTTTGATCATTGTAAAGTGTTGCCAAAAAAAAAGAAATTGCAAAAATAAAATATGTAATTAAAATGAAATCTTAATTAAGAATTTTTTTTAAATTAAGATAAAAATATAAAAGAAGATAAAAACTCCAAAATAATATGACTGTGTAATATGACATGGCTGTACGCTCAACACAACATTATTTCCGAAGAGCTCTTAGACCCCAGTTTATCATGTGGCTGAAGCAGCAGGACAAACTGAAGCTATTTGAGACGCACCAAAAAAAAAAAAAAAACACACACATTGCGAGAGTACCAGTTGTGGACTGGCGTGGCGCCACCAAGTCATTCGGCGCTCCCTTGAAGCACCTCAGAAAAGGAGTTGGAAAATGGCATCTGGCTCCCCTCAGCGTGCTCCACTTCTCCTGCTGATCTCTGGAGAGCAGGAGCAGGCAGATCTGCTGACTCCACCAACAAAGGCAGCTCTGAGACTCTGCTCCCTGGATCCTGTAGTGACGGGCTTGGCAGGCCACAGACATAATGAGCTCCAGACCGGGGAGAGTGCAGCATTATCACCCTGGAATTTGGTAGTCGGCTCGGGGTGGGGAGCGACAGAGCCCAGTCTGACCCAGCTCGGCTGTGGGAGGCCTGGGCATGTCACGCACTACCGGCTCAGAGTTTCTGGAAGTTTCTATGCGCCGAATCTTCCCCCGCTGTCATGTATGGAGGTCACATCCCCAGAGAACACTTTCACATTTGCTTGAGAGCGCGAGGGAAAATGCCGCGCCGCATGATTTGATTATTTATTATCTTGAGAAAATTGCTAACGATCGCTTCTGAACATGCACCGCAATTAAGGATTTGAGGCTGGCCTGAATTCAGAGCGCTGTTTATTGTTGAGTGTGCCGTGTGGAATGCCTTACGAGCGCCAATCAACAACCTGGTCATTACGCATTCTGCTGCCGCCGCCGCCACAGTTGCGTGTGTCACGGGTGGCATGTTGGGAAATAAACTAATCATGTATTTGCATCTGGTGGGATCAGAAGAAGAACGGCCACTACTTTGTTTCTTTCTGCTGCATTAGTGGCAGATAGGCCTATGGAATAGTTAGCGCTGAAATGTATGTAGATCTTATGCTGTAAAAATACAGTATTTACAAAAGGAAAGTTAGCTGCTTGCTGCTTTAACTGCCTGCTCTACCAAATGGTTGACCATATTTTGACTGTTTTAAATAATGACTGTTAAAGTCGTTTAAAGAATGACTGTTTTAAATAATGGTTTACACCAGGGGTTCCCAAACTTTCACCCATAAAATAACAATGCCAGTGACTCGCGATTCAATAAAAATTATGGTACAGAAAAAAAAACATTTGGATAAAAGCAAACAAAAATGTTAAGTGAAAAACAAAAATCCCTGATATTCCATTACTGGGACAAAAAAAATCCCTGACTATCAATGTATGGAAAATGCATTTTCGAATTCCATGATATTTCAGAAATTTCATGATCCATAAGTACTCTGGGATGTGGAAAGGCAGGGTGACACCGTGGTATCTAGAGGGATGACGGCTCAAGCAATCAAGGAAAAGGAATCTTGTGACCAAAGTGACTGACCAAGGCAGAGCTGGAGGAATAAGAGAGCTCAGCTGAGCTGATGGGCTGACGGGCAACAGTGGAGATGAGGGAACAGAAGCTGGGTGGGATATCCATGGGGAAGAGAAGACAAAAAAAGGGGGTTGGACAATAATGCTACACTACTTTTGGGTACAGTAAATGTTAACACATGATAATGGTGACAAATTAATGTGAAGTCTTTAAAATAAAAATATGTAATCCAAACACAAACTACAAGCCTATAAAAAAAATCTACTACTAATAAAAATGAAAAACAACAACAACAACAACAACAACAAAAAAAAAACAGCAAATCTAAAATTATAACTATAAAATTTAACTAAATTACAATTATTTTGTTAATTAAAATTTCTCAAATATTTAAATAATAAAAATAAAAAAAATTATAAAATAATTAAATAAACGTAAAATACTTTTTCAGAATGAAAATTTCTGTTTAACTTGCTGTACTGAAATAAAAATGGAAAAAAACAAAACAATACAACCATATTTACAAAAAGTTTATACAAATTACAAAAAGAAATTAAAAAAACATTGACTAAAACTTTTATGAAAAATTGAATAGAAATAAGAACTACAACAGTTTGTCAACAATGCTAAAATAACACAAAGTCTGATTTTCTAAGAGTATTTTCATTTCAGGCTATAGTCTAGCAATTATTCTAACTTAATGTGAGTACATCACAAGTGAATGGGAAGCCCCTGTTCAGACAGGCAGGTGCACAGAAGCATGGCAGCGATACTCTTCTGTATGTTTCTTGTCATGCTTGAGGCTTTTTCACTTAATCAAGAATCAGTTAAAAAGTGAATGGATCAATTAAGCAATTTATATGGCTAATCTTTGGCAGTCCCAGTGTTCTGATGTAGCCAACAAAGTGATTGCAAACATTGTTAATGCTTCCAAAAAAACTAAAGAGGGTTGTTCTGCCGCTCCTCCCGAATGATTTAGAATAATTTTAGTCTAATGCTGGAAATGGAAACAAGTCTCTTCTCCAGCTCGTGCTGGCAGTCTGCATGAAAGCACTCCGCCACCAACTTTCTTCCAATATTTCCTCATTTGAATCAGCTAAATGGCTATTAGCTGTGCCCCATGCCAATCTTCTCACCATAATCACGGTGAAGGTGGAAGCCTGGATCAGTTCACTGTGACAACTGTGCATAAAACTGAAAGTACTAGGCAATTAAGTCACATTAAATGCAACGTTTTCATTTTTTTATTTATAATTATATATAAACAAAGGTTAAAATAGCAATAAATAAATGATACATAATACCATTTAAAATCGACTTCTAACCAACCATCCGTTATTATGCACCATTTAGAAATATATTAATAGATATTTAAGATTATTGTGAAATTATATTACACTTGACTGATTATTTGATCAAACATACTGTATTCAATTGTAATTTATCCTTGTTGGAGGTAGAAATGGCCATTTCTTCAGCCTTCATTTAAATGCTCTTCTGAAATCAGTCTAATGTGTTGACTTTGTGATCAAAAGCACATTTTTAAAAACACTGAGCTTTTAGTTATTCTTTGATGAACAGAACGTCCAAAAGAAAATCATTTATTTGAAATAAAATGAAGAAAACAGTTTTTATAATTTCTTTTGCCATGTTTGTTTTATGTTTCATCAAATTAATTTAATACATCCTAGCAGATTTAAATGATTTATTGTTTACAAACATTGAGTAGACAGACAGATTTGCTGAAAGAAAAAAGAAAGAAAGAAAGAAAGAAAGAAAGAAAGAAAGAAAGAAAGAAAGAAAGAAAGAAAGAAAGAA